>NW_024081427.1:731770-839608 GCF_003009895.1 Hyaena hyaena
CTAGAAATAAATAAAATATTTAAAAAAAAAAAAGATATTTATAATATATATCTTAATTAAAAAATGTTTAAGTACACAAGGGAGTTGTCAAAATAGTTTGCGGTAGATCCTTCACCCAGTCTCCCCTAATGTTCACCTGTTTACATAACCATAGTACTGTGATCATGAGGACACTAATACTGATGTAATCCTATTAATTGATCTAGATTCTCTGAATTTCACAAAGTTTTTTTGCTGTCCTTTTTAAAATTTTTTTTAATGTTTATTTACTTTTTTTTTTTAATGTTTTATTTATTTCTAGGAGAGAGAGAGAGAGAGACAGCGTGAGCAGGGGAGGGTCAGAGGGAGAGGGAGTCACAGACTGAAACAGGCTCCAGGCTCAGAGCTGGCAGTCAGCACAGAGCCCGATGCGGGGCTCGAACCCACGAACCACAAGATCATGACCTAAGCGAAAGTCGGACGCTTAACCGACTAAGCCACCCAGGCGCCCCTAATGTTTATTTACTTTTGAGAGAGAGAGACAGAGTGTGAACAGGGGAGGGGCAGAGAGAGGGAGACACAAAATCTGAAGCAGGCTCCAGGCTCTGAGTTGTCAGCACAGAACACAATGCAGTGCTTAAACTCACGAACCATGAGATTGTGACCTGAGCCAAAGTCGGACACTTAACTGATTGAGCCACCCAGGTGTCCCTCACTATCCTTTTTTTGGTTTAGGACCCAACTCAGGGTCACATAATGCTTTTAGTGATCGCGTCTTCTTAGTCTCCTTTAGTCTGTGACAGTTCCTCAATTTTTCTTTGTCTTTCATGACCCCATCCCAACACTTTTGAAGAGTACTGGTCATTTATTTTGGCCTTCAATTGGTTTTATCTGATATTTTCCCATAATTAAATCAAGTTCATGTAGTTTTGACACAGATACTACAGATATGATGTTGTGCCCTTCTCAGTGCATCATATCAGAAGGTGCATGATGTCAGGATGTCTTCTTACTAATGATGTTAACTTGGATCATACGTCTAAGTTGGTGTCTGCAGAGTTCTCCAAATAGTATTTTTCTATTTGTAATTAGTAAGTATTTTGTGGTGAGGTACTTTGAGAGGATGCGAATATCCTGCTTCTCGTTATCCTTTTGGTCTCTATTTTAGTATCTAGTGATGATTCTTGTCTGTAAAAAGTATTACTGTGACATCTGCCTGATGGTGATTTTTCTATTTCCATCATTTCTTCTATATTTGTTAAGTGGAATTCTGTAAGATGTAGTCCCTTTGCCCATATGGATTTATTTATTCAATTATTTTTTTAAATCAGTATGGATTCCTGGATATTTATTTTATTCTAGTGATTATAATTCATCACTATCTTATCTTCTTGCTTACATTGTCCTAGATTTGGTCATTAAGAGTTCCTTCAACTTGGCCTCTATCCACCATTTTTTGAGCATTTCTTTATTTGCACATCTGAACATTGATGAGGGAAATTACATAAATTCCAAAATGTTCTCTTTTTTTTAGATTGCTTTGGGTGTTTTGGGTGGGCTGGCTGTATTATCATCTCTTCTGAAGACAGCAGGATGGAAGAGGCGCATTGGGAGTCCCATGATTGATTTACAGGTATGATCTCAGGAGTTTTTGAAGTATCTTTTCATCTTTTGACTATTTTGTATACTTCTTTTAAGATACAGCTGGAGAATGAGTAAAACACTGCCCTGTTTCTCTGGGATACATAACTAGGGAAGGTGTGTACACGCATTTTCCTCCCGCATTGCTGTGTGCCAGTCCACACTCCCACCAGCAGTGCTGTTCTTGTTTCCACACATCCTCACCAACGCTTGGTATTTTCCAGCCTTTCCATTTTTTGCCAATCTGGCAGTGCAAGTAGTACGTCATTGTTGATTTCATTTCTCTGCTTTTCATAGACTTTATTAATCATCTTGGTTTCCCTTGCCAACTTTTCTATTTGGTTTCCAGTTTTTCTCTTTGATTTCAAGTAGTTTTTTGTATTTTCTAAATATGAATATTCTTTGCTTTTTGATGTTGAAATATGTCCTCTGAATATAACCAATCTGTTATGCTTATCTATGTGTTACTTTATTTAACAGAAACTTAATTTTGATATTGTCACATTTTTTAGTTTTTCATGTGCTTCTGGAAAATTTTTTTAGGAAAACTTTCCCAATCTCAAGATCACAAAGATATCCTCTATTAACTTTATAGTTTTACTTCTCATATAATCATTTTTTATTTATTTGTTTTTATTTTTATCTAACATTTACTGAATATATGCTATATAATAGGCACTTTTTTAAAGCTTTATTTATATAATTTATTTAATCTTCACAATAGCCCTATGAGATTAGATACTATTATTATCATTCCTGTTTTTCATAGAATGAAATTGTAGCAGAAGTGATATAAACTTTCTACTCTTTTAATTTTTACAACTCAGTGATAGGTGGATTTATTTCCATTTTGCTGATGAGGAATGTGAGAAAGGCAACATAGTAACTTGTATGTACTGGGATATCTTCCTGACACCAAAGCCAGTGTGCCAAGGAATCAGAGGACAGGGGCTTGGTTTACTATTTGGAATAGTCAAGAAAGGCTTTCCAGAGAAGTGAACTTTAGGCTGGGTTGGGTTATCTGTGCATTCCCTGAATAGTCACTGACAACCCACTGTCTGATTGCCAAGGACACTACCAGACGCTGGGATGTGATAGTGAGCAGAGACGGATACTTTCAGAGCTCGTGGGAGTTTGCCACAGAGAAGAAAGAATATTTGATGAAACAATAAGCAATGCCCATTTCATTCCACAAAATAATTGAAATGCCAAGTTAATCATGGAGTGGTTGGAACTGGCAGATGAAGTTAAAAAGTCCATTTTGGTCTAGGTTTTGAAGGACCTTATGGGTCTGGAATTTCTACTTTAGTGAAGACTCATTGTACATTTTTAGGAAAGGGAGTGACACAATTCAATTTACATTTTATTTTATTTTTCCAATTTACATTTTAGAAAGCTAACCCTGGTGGTAGTATGAAGGAGTGATTGGGGTGAAGGGCTCCAAACTAGGAGAGAATTAGGAGGCAATGTAACTTTCTTAGATGGTAAAAGATGACACGGGTTAAGACAGATGTTGGTAATGGACTGGAAGGTACAGATTCAAAGGAATCCAGGAGGCATCCATAGTTGGGCTTTATAACCGAGTGATCTAAAGATACATGAAATAAGGCTTTAAGCTTGAAAATCTAGGTAGAAAATAGGTTACTAAAAGTGATGATATAAATAGGTTGAATCTATAACAGCTATAATTCTCTTTTTAAATTGCAGACAGTTATGAAATTCTTGGTGTACTATGCTGGTGATCTGGCCAATGTTTTCTTTGTCATCACTGTGGGAACAGGTCTTTATTGGCTTATTTTCTTCAAAGTAAGTGAGTTTCTCAATTTAACCTAAATGTTCATACATGAATAACTGGTAAGCTGTCTTTATAAAGAAACTGTCTTTATTTGGGGATATTTCTCATCAAGAAAATTGAGTGAGGCAAGCACTGAATTCCCCATTCCTTGAATGTGGTGTTTATTGAGTATCACGACCTTCCTCTTTTATGCTTTCTTTGGTTTATAAATTGTGCTTCTTAAAAACCCTGTATGGTCATATTTAATAGTGTAACTTATATCATAGGCACAGAAATCTATCTCTGTTCTGCTGCCAGTGCCAGCTCAGGAAGAACGTCTTGTTACTTATGTGGGATGTGCTTTTGCTCTGAAGGTAAGTTTCAGAGGACAGGTACCTGAATTTAAAAGACCTGCTAATAAATTCATAAGTCTTTAAGATGCTTTCAAAATCTTTGGTGTAAAATTTAGTGTGGTTTTATTTTTTTTATTTATTTCTATTTTTAAAGTTTCATTTTTTTTAAGTAATCTCTATACCGAGTATGGAGCTCGACCTCACAACCCTGAGATCAAGAGTCACCTGCTCTTCCCACTCAGCCAGCCAGGCGCCCCAAATTTAGCTTGATTTTATTTTTTATTATTTTTTTATTTGAGAGAGAGAGAGAGTTGGGAAGGGGCAGAGAGAGGGAGAGAGAGAATCTCAAGCATGTTCCTTTCCATCAGTTCATAGAGCCTGATGCAGGGCTCCACCCGAGCCAAAACCAAGAGTCGGACATTAACCTGGGTGGCTCAGTCAGTTAAATGCCCAACTCTTGGTTTCCTCTCAGATCATGATCTCATGGTTTGTGGGATCAAGCCCTGTGTCAGGCTCTAAGCTGGCTGTGTGGAATCTGATTGGGATTCTCTCTCTCCTCTCTCTCAGTCTCACCCTCATGTGCTCTCTCTCTTTCTCTTTCTCTCAAAGATAAATAAACATTTAAAAAAAAAGCTCGAATTATTTTATTTTACCAAGAAAGTCTACTTTTATTTATTATAGATAGTTCATTCTGAAAAACTGGCTTAAACGATTTTCCTAAGAAGCCATACATATTTTTGAATTAATACAAGTTGTAGCTAATTTGACAAAGTGAGATTTCATTATATGCCTTTTCTTTTTGAAGTCTGATGATGCATTCACAATGCCTTTCAGCATGAATTTTATGTCTTTAGTGGACAGTAAAAGATACCACCTTGGATAAAGTACTGGAATCTAGAGTTTGTTTTCTCTGTCCCCATATTACTTCCTTCTCTTCTCATGGTGTCCCCTCTTCGTATTTCATTGTTCTATCAACGTATGTGAAGCTCTTTAACATGGTTCTGGTACAACTCATCCCATTGTACTATGATTATTAGTGAGTATCTGCTTTTCCCACTCATTTGTGAGCTCCTTGAAAAGAGGAATCATGCCATACTTAACACTTATATTCTTTGATAAATAATGCATCTACTAGGAAGAATGCCCCAGATTAACGTATTACTCTTGTTAAAATGAAAAAGGTGTGTTTCAACAACACATTTTTAGAAATTAGCAATCTCATTACCAGAAATAGGAAAAGAGACAGTAAGGGTATCTTAAAACTTTAATTAAGACAGCAAATTACAGTTGAAAAATTCCTTCACTTATAAATACATCAGATGATCTAGAAAATAAAGTGTGCTTTTGGAAACCATTGAAAGAGAGTCAATTATGCATGGCTTCTGTATGACGAGAAGGTAGTATGTCTACTTTTTTCATATCCCTATTTTAAAGAAAGCAGAAGAAAGGAAGGCAAAGTAATGTGTATAAAAATTTTGTGAATTTGTTGATTCCATGCAATTTGATAAGCTTCTAGTGATCCCATAACGATATTATAACTTTGTTATTGTGCATTGTATATTCTTGTGATTACAGTATATTTGTTTCTTAAAAAATCATTATTATTTTCAGAAGCAGGTTTTTTAAATGTTAAATATTATTTTTGAGAGAGAGAGAGACAGTGTGAGTGGGAGAGGGGCAGAGGGAAAGGAAGACACAGAATCTGAGCAGACTCCAGACTCTGAGCTGTCAGCACAGATCCCAGCGTGGGGCTCGAACTCAAACCATGAGACTGTGACCTGAGCTGAAGTGAGCCACTTAATGAACTGAGCCACCCAGGCGCCCCTCATAAGCAGGTTTAATGTGGATATTTTCTCAAAGGTTTTGTTTGTCGTTTTCAGGCTCTGCAATTTTTGCATAAGCTTATGTCCCAGATTACCATAGATATATTCTTTATTGATTGGGAGCGACCTAAAGGGAAGGTTCTGAAAGCTGTTGAAGGTAACTGAAATAACCATTGTACCAAAATGCTTTTGCTGCTTTTTCAGACCAAAGATAAAACCTTCTTGTTTTCTTTTTCTGACCAGGTGAGGGCGGTGTTCGCAGTGCCACGGTTCCTGTGAGCATATGGAGAACGTATTTTGTAGCCAATGAATGGAATGAAATTCAAACTGTGAGAAAAATTAATCCACTCTTCCAAATACTTGCTGTCCTCTTTTTTTTGGAGGTATAAACTTTTGTAATTGTGACTTTGCTGCACCTCATGTATCTTAATTTCATGTAATTCCAGCTACATTTTTTTCCAGCTACATTTTCACATCAGTGGAAGTCTTCTAAAGCTTTCTAAAGTTACCAAGGCATTACAAATAGTGGCTTTTAAAAACTGTGTTAAAATACACATAACATATAAAACAAAAAACAAAAAAATCGCCTGGGTGACTCAGTCTGTTGAGTGTCCAACTCTTGATTTCAGCTCAGGTCATGATCCCAGGGTTGTGGGATCGAGCCCTGCTTAGGGTTCTGTGCTGAGCATGGAGCCTGCTTAAGATTTTCTCTCCCTCTGCCCCTCTCTTCTGCGCTTGCTCTCTCTCTCTCTCTCTCTCAAATAAAAAAATATATACACAAAACATGAAATCTGTCATCTTAACCATTTTTCAGTGTGCAGTTCAGTCTAGGTATATTCATCCTACTGTTCCACCAACCTCTATGACCCTTTTGTCTTGCACAACTGAAATTCTGTGCCTAACATTAAACAACAACTTCCCATTCCCCCTCCCCAGCCTCTGACAATTGCCGTTCTACTCTGTCTCTTTCAGTTTGACCACTCTAGGTAAGGAGCAGGTTTTTTTGTTTTGTTTTGTTTATTTTTGAGTGAGAAAGAGTGTGAACAGGGGAAGGGCAGAGAGAGAAAGGAAGAGAGACACAGAATCCGAAGCAAGCTCCAAGGTCTGAGCTCCAGCACAGAGCCTAACATGGGACTCGAACTCATGAACCATGAGATCATGACCTGAGCCAAAGTCAGACATTTAACTGACTGAACCACCCAGGTGCCTCAGGAGCTGTTTTTAAACTACTGATTTGTATCAAAATCCCCTGGGAAGCTTTTACAAAATATCTGTTCCTGGCCTCACCCCTAGAGATTATGTTTGCTTCCATAGCGTCTCTCTCATTCACATTCTTACTTGAATTAGAATTCTGCATTAGAACCACTATTGTAGGTGAAATTTTTCAATAGATTATCATCAAAAGCCTACTATAGACTATGTTTAGTGCTAAGAGCTGAACTATGCACAGAGAATGGGTGATGTTTATGATACCTTTACAGCTATTTCATGGATCTGGTTGGAAGTATTAAAGGAAGTATTCAGTACTGAATAGGAGACCCATTTTTGTGGGTAATAGATTTTCTCAAGAATTAGCTGCTTAAATAAAGTTAAATATGAATTATTAACTCATGTCTGTCTGCCTTTTTTCCTTTTTCTTCCTTTCTTCTCTCCCTTCCTTCCCTTTTTTTAAGCCAGGAAAATATATGTATTCCTAAGGCATATGAATGATTTTTCAAAAATTAACTTACAATATTGTTTGTTAAGAGTGTTCTATAGAGCTTTAAAGGTGTTATATGAAAAATAATTTTTTTAAATAAGCACATTTGGAAAGCATTGGATTCAATAAAGTTATGTAGATTTCTTTACTGTAAAACTTCCCGGAACTTCTACTCAATGAGAGTGGAAGACATGGACAGGAGTATAATGTACAGACTACACTTACTCAGCCATGGCTTCCTTTTATCACATAAGCTACCTTCCTCAAAAGACATTTTGGAAAATACTGTTGAAAATATAAGAAGTATTTTGCATAGTGCCTGGCATATGTTAAAAATGCATGAAATGCTGGTTGTTCATTGGTTGTTTACTGAAGAAAGTTTTATTCTTTTTGACAGAAATGTTTTAATTTTGTCAGTGTATGATAATAAGGTTATATCTGGCCTTTAGTCATATTGAAGAGATTTCCAAATGAACTAACTAAATAGTTTGCTTTGTAATTAAAAATACTGAATAATTATTTTTACCTAGATTTTCTACTATTTGTACAAACTTTTATAAATATTTTAGTTGTTTATAGTAAGGAGTAGGGAGGAGTGTCTCATTAGTAGAGCTGTTTTCTTTATCCATGTCTGTTAAAATTTTTCATTTTTTTACTCCAGGTTATAGGATTCAAGAACTTAGCATTAATGGACTCATCCTCTAGTCTTTCCAGAAGCCCTCCTAGCTATATAGCTCCTTATAGCCGCATTTTAAGATATGCAGTGGCTACTGCTCTTTGGCTAGTCATTGGAATTTTACAGGTAACAACAGATCATACTTTTCAGCAGCATTACTTTTCTATATTTATAACCCTGTTTACATACTAATTATCCTCAAATAATTGGCCACATCCTGGTTTCTACAGCAGAAAGAAGGTGGCAGTGGAAACAACAATAATAGTAGCTAATAGCTCATTCTCACATTGTGTTATAATCCAGGCCCTGTGGTGATTAATTGCCATGTACATATTAACTTAATCTTTATAGTAGCCCTCGGAGATGGTTTCTGTTAGTATCCTTATTTTATAGAGGAGAACACTGGGGCACAGAAAGGCTAAATAGGTTGCTAAAGTCATGTAATTAGAGATCGACAGAACTGGAATTTGAGTCCAGGCAATCTGATGCCAGAGTCAACACAGTGGGCTCTGAAGGGTCTTTGAGACTTGCAGCTTTCTCATCAGAGGATGGATTCCGTGTTTAATTTATATAAACTGCAGGGATTGCTAAGCTACTTTTAATATTTCCTTTTTTTTTAATACAACTGAGTGTTTACATTTATTTATATATCATTAAAACTCTTTCAGATTGCCAGTACCCCTTGTGAAATTTTTGTTGAAATATTTATTGAGAATCTGAAACTAAAAATACATCTTCTTGGCTTCAGGTCCTGTGGCTCTAGCAGGGGATCTTTTCTATATTCACTTCCCTTATCTGCTTAGACCTTAAAAAACAATTAAAGGAAGGAGGAAGAGACAGCAGCATGAGCTAAAGCACCTAACTCCAATATATGCACTTTTTTCTCTTGCTTCTAGACACTCCCATGAATGGAAAGAGTCTTTCTGTTTGATTAAAAATTTCTTTAAGTCAGCAAATGAACATGGGACCGCTAGAAAGACCACGTTAAACTTTCTCAAGCCTGGCAAAACAGCCTATTTTTGAATCATGGTTTGGGATTAAAATCCAAAAATTCCTATAGAATTGGATCCAGGTGGCATTCTGTACTGAAAATAGACTTTTAAAATTTGCATTTATTTTAAATTAATGAGATTTGTTTAAACTTGAAGCTACAGGGATAAATCCAATGAGGGATAGCTTAATAATCAGAAAAGAAAGCCAGAGGAGCCTGGGTGGTTCAGTCGGTTGGGCATCCGACTTCAGCTCAGGTTGTGATATCATGATTCCTGAGTCCAAGCCCTATTGTCAGGCTCTGTGCTGTGTCTCCCTCTCTCTCTGCCCTTCCCCAACTCATACTCTGTCTCTCTCTCTCTCTCTCAGAATATAAATAAACATTTTAAAAAATTAAGAAGAGAAATCCAAACAAATTAGAGTTTGAAATGAGATAGGATCAAAAGAGAATAGGGTTTGATATTTTCATCAATATACTAGGGTGAAAATAAGTCATTTTAAAAATATACCAGTATACGTTTTTCTGGTAGTTTGGATTCATCTGGATGTAGGAAATTTAAAGGAATACCATCTGAAGCTTTTCAAATTTGGTTGAGTACAACAACAACAAAAAAAGCTAAAATAGCAGTGGCTGAAGAAAAGTGGCCCTCTCCCACGAGAAAGAAGAATGGAGATGTGCAGTGGAGGGCAGCTCCATGCTGCCGCCAGGACCCAGAAACTGCCACTTAGGACCTCCCTCTCGTGGAGGGAGTTGGAGAGAACAGCTCACCCCCTCTTCTTTAAGAGCCTTTTCAGAAGTCCTGTTCAGCATCTCCTTGGCCAGAACTTAGGCAAGTGGCCACACCTTCCTACACCGGTGTCTTTCAGCGGGACAGCAGTGTGCCCACCCCAAAGAGGGCTCTGTCACTAGAGAGAAAGGGGGAAGGATTATGGGGGCAGAAACTAGTCATCTCACCTCATTCTTTGTTTCTCACTCTGCTTTCATTCTGGTAGGAGTATTTCTCTCTGTGGTAACACTAGGGTTATTAGTGTTCATTCCTCAAGTATCATTAAGCATTCCTTTAAAAACCTATATAGTTCTATAAATTTGCTGATAAAAAGTGTTCTTGATTCTCATACTGTTAGGCTTTATTGTTTACTCATTTTTTTCCCCTAAACCCAGCCTCTTCAACTTTTAAGTGGTACAATTTCGTTTTTAGACTTCTTAAGTTGCTGTTTTTCAAGTCCTTTAAAGGGATTTAAAATAAAACATATATAGAATGTTAGGGAAGTGTGTTCAGTAATCAGCTGCTGTAGTACAGCAGCTTTCATTCACCTATCTGGGTACATTTCCGTACTAGGCTCTATGCTGGGCTCAAGGATATGCTTAACAAGAACAAGCTACAGATTGTGTCAAATGCTATGAAGGGCATCAGTGGGGAGATGAGATAGGGAGTAAATGGAGGAGTGGTGGGTGGAGGTTAGGAATGGGGGGCAGCTTTCAACGGGCTGGTTAGGAAGTGTTCTCTTTCTCTGAAATATATCTAAGTTGGTCTACGACGGAAACTTCTCTTTTGATTTATAAAATAATTTCCTTCTGTAATATTGTTATTAAAGCTAAGAAAACAGTTGAAACCGTTCCATTTGAATATTTAATGCATTATCTGCAGTTGAAAGAGAATACTTGATAAATGTTTTTTATGTGCTACTCTGTCAGGGAAGATTAATTTGAAAAGCAGCAAGTTTTCTAATGGCTTTGGGACTTAGGAGATGGGCAGGATTGCAGACCCAGACATAAACCTGGCCACTAATTCGTTGGTTTGTGCTAAATTTTTTAAAGTCCTTATTTTTCTTCCCCCACATTTGTCCCATCTTGTTTTAATGATACCGAAAAGTTTTTAAAGTGCAAAATAAGCTCCCTCAATGAATCTTAACACAATTCCAAAACGTTCTTTCTTTGACAGAAGAATCAGAAATGATGAGTAGGATCTTATCCCACAGGAACCATTTAGAGGCCACTGTGTTCTTGGGTGAACCTTCTTTTCTCTTAAGGTACTACACTATGGTTATAAAAGAAAATTAAATTTTAAAAGCTAATAAGTATGAACTTGGCTTAATGTTTCAGATCATGTTCTTTGCTGTCTTTTATGAGAGATTTATAGAAGATAAAATTCGACAATTTGTGGATTTATGCTCTATGAGCAATGTAAGTACTTTCTGACTTTGTCTTGCAACTGTTATTTTTCCCTTTTTAAAGGTCATGAGTACATTAAGAGAGGCTTTAAAAGTGATTTGGTATGATTGGATTTTTTAGTCCAATTTCCCACTGATTGTTAATTCCGGAGATAGTTATAATGAGCTACAAGCTAATGTTTACTGCCTTAGTTTCTTCTTCTTCGTGTGCAGTTTCTTAATTATGAATTCCTTATGCCACCAAATAATTCCCTCAGCAGAGTCCCTGAAAAGTTTTCATATATCAATCCTATTTCTTCCTTTCTTATAAAATATCTTCAATCTCTTTTCTATGTACTTTAAAAATTACTTAATTATCCTATATTACTTATTGTCCTATTTACATATTTTCCAAAAATTCAACCCTCTTTATTTTGAGAGAAAGAAAGCAATTTTAAGAAAAACTTAATTTTTACTGTTATCTCAGTGAGTAGCTAACAGTTCTTTTTTTCTCTTTTTATAGATATCCGTCTTTCTGTTATCCCACAAATGTTTTGGATATTACATTCATGGTAGATCGGTACATGGGCATGCAGATACTAATATGGAAGAAATGAATATGAATCTTAAAAGAGAAGCGGTATGAAAGTATTTAATATCTTTTAGTTTTTAAGTTAAGAGACATGTTCTCTTCTTAATCTAGGATTTGTAATAATATTTTTAAAAGTTTCTCATTGATTACTTTTGAAAATTGCTGAGGTACTGATTCATTACCCTGAACATTGATAAAAGGAAAGAATCAAATTTCATCCTACAGTTTCTATAGGAACTATGTTTCAGAGTAACCAAATAATTCATGAGGGAAAGTTCTTTCTTATAAAATTAACTAAAAGGAATTCTACCGTAGAAAATCACCATTTTGTAATGACTGATGGATTAATGCATATAGGCTACAATCATCAGTGGATGCTAAAACAATTAAGTGAAGGTTGACAGGGAGCTTTATAATGAGGAATCAGAGGGACACAGTCTGAACACACTGGCTCAATCTTACTACAAGTAAAAATTAGGAAAACCAACATGATACACTTCCTGTTCTGATGCAGTAGAAAGTACATTGTATCACTCATGAAATATCCTTGCTTAAGAAAATCGAGCCTAAATATAATCAAGCCTCTAGATCTAACCACCAGTTTACAGGAAGTAGAGGAGATAGAGGGATAAATTAAATAATAACATAAGAAGCAATTAGCCATATCTAGAATGTAGCATGTCTCGCAAGATAGATGACCCAGTGTCTCCAGCATATCAAAAGCATGTAAAAAAAGAGAAGGGATGGGTGGTGGTAGGGGTGCAAGAAGAACCGTTAGATAGCAAGAGAGATTTAGAAACAGAATAATCAAGTACAATATGTAGACTCTGGATCCTGATGCAAACAAACCAACTATTTAAAAAATACTTTGGAAAAATCAGGAGATTTAATTTAAGGACTAAATATTAAATTGCATTAAGAAATGATTCATTTTATTACATGGAAAAATGGCATGGTGGTTTGTTTGTTTTAAGACCTTATTAGAGATACATACAGTAGTATTTACAGATTTGGGGTTGGGTGATAGGTGTTTTCATGTTTGTTCTCTGTACCATGTACATTAGAAAACTTCCATAATAGGGGCACATGGGTGGCTCAGTTGGTTAAGCGACCAACTTCAGCTCAGGTCATGATCTCGCAGTTCGCGGGTTCCAGTCCCACATCAGGCTTTGGGCTGACAGCTCAGAGACTGGAGCCTATTTCAGATTCTGTCTCCCTCTCTCTCTTCCCTTACCCCACTCGTGCTCTGTCTCTCAAAAAATGAATCAGCGTTAAAAAATTAAAAAAAAAGAAAACCCAGGGGCGCCTGGGTGGCTTAGTCGGTTAAGCGTCCGACTTTCGCTTAGGTCATGATCTCACGGTTCGTGGGTTCGAGCCCCGCGTCGGGCTCTGTGCTGACTGCCAGCTCAGAGCCTGGAGCCAATTTCAGAGTCTGTATCTCCCTCTCTCTCTGACCCTCCCCTGCTCACGCTGTCTCTCTCTCTCTCCTAGAAATAAATAAAAAAAAAAAAAATTAAAAAAAAGAAAGAAAACCCATAATAAAATTAAAAAGAAAAATAAATACTTGAGAGGAAAAACCAAGAGAATTTATTGACTAAAGGACTATACCTGTGACTTATAAGAACTTAGTACATGATAATAGCACATCTCAGAGAAGAACAATTTATTTAATACATGAACTGGTTGGGTAACTATTAGGAATTACACCTGAGTTGAAAAGTTAAATGTAAAAAAAAAGAATATCTGAGATTGGGAAGTAACATTCTAAGCAAAAAGAATAGAAAGCATCAGGGGTACTGGGTGGCTCAGCTGGTTAAGCATCGGACTTGGGCTCAGGTCATCACCTCATGGCTCATGGTCTCGAGCCCCATGTCAGGCTCTCTGCTGCCAAGCCAGAGTCTGCTTCAGCTCCTCTGTCCTCTCTCTCTGCCCCTCCCCTGCTTGTGCATGCACACAAAAAAGTAAACATTAAAATAAAAGATTAGAAAGCATCATAAAGAGAATATCCATTCATTTTACTTTATTAATTAATGTGGAATATTTACATAGCCAACAATCATGTAAGTAAAAGACATAGCAAATTAGGATAAAATTCGCATAGCAAATGTAACAAAGATATTGATAACAATATTGAAAGTCTTACAAATCTGTTAGCAAACAGTTAAAACATTAATGGAAAAATGACAATTTTTAAATACATAAATGAACAGGAGACTAATAAACCTCTTAAAAATGTATAGCTCATAAAAAATAAATGTAAAAAGATATTTGCCCTCTTCAAATTAGCAAACTTTTTTTAAAAAGCTAATACTTAATACTACCAGGGACATGGTGAAATGGGCACCTGTGAAACTACTAGTCTCAGAATAAATTTTTACAAATCTTCTGGAAAGCGTTTGGAAATATATATACCAAGAATTTCTGAAGAGTTAATTATCTTTTACTCTCTGATTCTGTAAATCTAATTCAAGGAAACAATTAGCAATATGAATAGCTAATTAGGTTGAGGCTCTTTATCACAGGGACTATTTATAAGGGCAAAAACATATAAAAATAAGAGTGTATTAAATCAGTTGGTTTTCCTACACAGTGAAGTCTTAGGTAGACATTAAAAATCTTGTTTAATAGAATATTTAATGACATAGAGAAAAAGAAATCAGTGTGATCCCAATTTATGCCCTCTATATCCTTGGACAAAGGACTGAAAATGAAATGCCTTCAAAACTTCTGTCTCTGAATGTTGTGATCATAGGTGATTTTTTTCTTCTCCTTTTTTTATATACCACTCCATGTTTTATAAATTCTCTGCAATAGCATGTGCTTTTTTAATCAGGAAAAAAGAAATGTTTTTTAATAGAGAAATTCACTACATGTAGACTTCCTTTCAGTCTGTAGAAAACCAAGTGTTATATTATGTTCAAAGATTAAGTTTAGACAAAGAAGGAGATTATTAAGCTCTGGAGTAGGTAAATAAAGCAAGAGACGGGAAGCAGGAGGACTTGAGGTGACCTTGAAGCATTGATGGGAAGTAGCTAGGGGTGGGGTAAGGCAACATTTCACATGTTTCTGGTTTTCAGGATTCAGGTTGTGTCAAGGAGACCTGAAATGGATATATGGTTCATGGCATTGACTGTTCTGTTATGTATCACTACCTTTTATTGCATTTAATTAAGGAAGTACTTTAAAAGGGTTGAGAAAACAAAAAAGATTATAATTATGAAAGTAGATCATCTAAGACTAGACATTTTGGCATGTGTTAAAGAGCAGTAAAGTTAATCATAAAGAAAGCTATGAATATCAATATATAATGAACTTAGTATGGATTTTTTTAAAAGCACGGTAAAGGAGATGATATAGAGAGCCTAAAGGCATGACAACAAAGAAATTAGTAAAACCCAGAGGAGGGTGAGAACCTCGGATCATATCAGAATCTCTTTTGTCTCAAATATAGTTTCATAAAATTTCACTTGGCTTTCAAATCTTGTAATGTGTGCTACCAACAAAAAGAAAAATTTTAGGCATGCCTGGGTAGCCCAGTCGATTAAGCGTCCAACTTCGGCTCAGGTCATGACCTTGTGGTCCATGAGTTCAGGCCCTATGTTGGGCTCTGAGCTGTCTGGCTTTGTGCTAACAGTCTGGAAGCTGGCACTTGGAGCCTGCCTGAGATTCCTTCTCCGTCTCTCTCTGCTCCTCCCCTACTCGCACTCTGTCTCTGTCTCTCAAAAATAAACACTTTGTAAGAAAGAAAAATTTTATATTTTCTTTTTGAGATAAGGTAAAATTTTCATCTTTATTTAAATCATTTAACTTTTCAGGAAAACTTGTGTAGCCAGAGAGGTTTGGTACCAAACACAGACGGTCAGACTTTCCAGATTGCAATTTCCAGCCAGATGAGACAACACTATGACAGAATTCATGAGACACTGACAAGGGTTTGTATAAAGTCCAATTCAGGTATATTTTGCCAATATTTCATGTTACTTAAAAACCAAGAATGTAAGACATGTTACATTTATTCTTGTCTCTTTTTCATATTAGAAAAATGGCCCTGCCAGACTATTGAGTTCATCAGCAAGTACATTTGAGCAGAGTATAAAAGCATATCATACTATGAATAAATTTCTTGGCTCTTTCATCGATCATGTATGTATGTCAGCGTTTATATTTAAACTAGAAGCAAAATGCAATTCTTAAATGGTTAACCAGGAATGTCAATTATTTCTTTAGTTAACCAAGTCAGTGGACTTAGAACCCTTCTTTTTTTTTGCCTGTCAAAATTAATACTGTGGCTTAAAGATAGAGTTAGGTTATATAAAAATAAGATGACGTTTTATATCTCCATTAGCATAATGATAATTCCCTTAAAGTACGGCTATACTGGAATTTTGTTAGCTAGTTACTGAACTATTACCATATCACTTATTATGGAGATATACTGTGGTTGTATTCCTGAAAAGCTTGTTATAAGTTGATTTTAAGTATATCTAGCCCTAAATACTACTAAAGACATTTAAAATTAAAACATTTCTAAAGAAAATTTTGTTATAAAGCCCAGTGTAGTAAAATCAATCTTTTTAAAGAACAGATTTTTTTTACTGTTCACTTTTCATTTTCTCTCTTTCTGACTTTACATTAATTGGGAAACATTTATTTCACTGCTGTTTTTTAAATGATTTTTTTTTAAATTAGGTTCATAAGGAAATGGACTACTTTATAAAAGATAAATTGCTTCTTGAAAGAATTCTTGGAATGGAATTCATGGAACCAATGGAAAAAAGCATCTTTTACAATGGTATCCTTCAAATGCCTTTGCTAAACTTGATTATTGTTTTCAAAGTTTGAAAAGAAAAAGTACTTGTAGTTATTGCTTTTATAATTTTATATAAAAACAAAGGAAACATAATGAACTTAATTTCATAGTATTGTAGTAGTTTTCTGGGTTCTATTTTATTATGTCATATAGCAGTAAACAAAAGTATAAAAGGGGTGCCTGGGTGGCTCACTCAGCTAAGTGCCCAACTCTTCATCTCAGCTCAGGTCTTGATCTCAGGGTGGTGAGTTCAAACCCTGCATTGCTGGGAGTGAAGCCTACTTAAATCCATTCACACATACACATATGTGTGTGTATATATGTGTGTGTGTGTGTGATACAAAAGATAATTATTCTTTAAGAAAGTAAAAAAACTGTATTTCAAAATCAGTGGTAGACATGGAAGAGATAGTAAAACACATAAAACTCAGATTTTTTAAAATTTGAGTATAATTGACATGATGTTACATTAGTTTCAGGTATACAGCATAGTAATTCAACAGCTCTGTATGTTATGTTATGCTCATCACAAGTGTAGCTACCATGTGTCACCATGAAATGCTATTATAATACTATTGACTATATTCCTTATGCTACACCTTTCATTACAGTGACTTATTCATTCTATAACTGAAAGACTGTGGGTCTCTCATCCCCTCCACAGGTAGGGGAGAAAAGAATAGTAAAAAATTATCCAGATTTCCAGCTTGTGTGACTAAGTGGTTTGTGGTGGTACCTTTCAGTAGGACAGAGAATACAGATGGAGAATGAGTTTGTGAGGGAAAGATGAATTTAGTTGTGTTTTTAAATTTTTAAAATTTTTTTTTTTTTTTGAGAAAGAGACAGAGTGCATGTGGGGGAGGGAGAGAGAGAGAGGGAGACACAGAATCCGAAGCAGACTTCCAGACTCCAAGGTGTCAGCACAGAGCCTGATGTGGGGCTCAAACTCACAAACTATGAGATCGTGACCTGAGCCGGAGTCAGATGCTTAACTGACTGGGCCACCCAGGCGCCCCTAAATTTAGTTTTGAATATGTTGTATCTTGAGGTACTTTCTGGACAACTAAGAAGAACTGTCCAGTGAGGCATTAAGTATAATAAACTGGGTCTCAGGAGAAAGGAAAGGCACACAGTAGCTGGGAGTCTCATCAAAGGAGGGCACTGCTGGAGCAAGGGCAGTGAAAGATGACCCAAGAATAGCATACAGAGCAGGCTTGTTTATTTGGTTAAATACACATGCAAGTATAATATATATACAGAAGTCCATATTTTGTGAGGATATAGCATAAACTAAATATACACAAACTAAATATATCCCTGTAACTAGCACCCTGATCAAAAAAGAACATTACAGCACGCCAGGCATCCCCTCATACCAGACAGGAGTTCCTAACTGGGTATCCGTGAGCAGGTTCACTGGTTCCCCAGACCTCCCTGAAAGTATGTGCCAGATTTGTATAGATGTACTGTCCCCCCACTCTGGTGAAAGGGTTTGTAGCTTTTATCAGAATCTTAAAAGGGTGTTTACATCCCAAAAAGAACAAACCCCTCCTTGTGGAGTGAGGGTGGGGGGGAAGAGAGGGCTTGGAGCAGAACTTGGAGACTATTTAAGACACAAAGTATAGCTCACTATTCACTATTCAGTCCTTGCTGGTTTGGTTTGGTTTTATTTAACTTCCTCTATCTTAGAGAATCTAAGATTCTTTGGGCTTTAGTTATATAAACAAATAAGGGACATTCCTTACCTAGTCTTTGAGAGGTATTGTCTATACACTTATACTACAAGCAATGACCGACTCTTGGTACAAATGTTAAAATTGCTTTTTATGAACAGAATTCCTTGACTAATTTTTGAGATTAGCAAATTTTAATACCCTTTATTTTTTTGAAAGCCATGAAGTATTATAAGTAGCTACTAGTTTCTATTGTGCTGTTGTTAAAAATCCAAACTTTATCACTAGAAATTTATTCTATTTTACAATTTCTAATTTATATCTATAACTGCTTTTTTTTTTAAATAGATGAAGGATATTCTTTCAGCAGTGTCCTGTATTATGGAAATGAAGCCACTCTTCTTATTTTTGATATGCTGTTCTTCTGTGTTGTGGATTTGGCTTGCCAAAATTTTGTTCTAGCAGCCATCCTTACATACCTACAACAAGAGGTAACTTTAAAATTTTTTACTGGACTTCTTTTTAAAAAAATACATTGGATGGGGTGCCTGGTGGCTCAGTCTGTTAAGCGCCTGATTCATGATCTTGGCTCAGGGGATGATCTCATAGCTTGTGAGTTCAAGCCCTGCATCAGGCTTCTCTGCACCTCCCCGCCCCCCAAATAAATACATAAACTTTAAAACAAATATTTTTAAAATATAATTTAAAGAAGAAATATGATGGACGTAGATGTTTTATAGCAGAGACCAACAATGTCTCCTTTTGCCAGGAATTTGTAAAGGTTTAGAATATGATTATTCCTACCAAAAAAAAGAAGAAACATTTCAGCCCTCTTCTTCAGGATCAATGAAATACTGGGGTATTGTGGAGGGCATAAGTTGCTTGAGTAAATGTGAAAGGAATCCAGTAGGAAGATATTCAAATTGCTGATTCCTAGATGCCAGAAGCAGCAGTAATTAGAACCTGAAACCCATTTTACCATATATGTTAACTAACTAGAATTTTTTAAAAACTTGAAATTATAAAAGAAAAAGTAGAGGTAGAGTTCCAGTAGAGGTGCTGGTCCCTCAGCACCAGAGGTTAACGTAACCAAAAGGCACATAAGGGTGATGTAGCTCAGGACTCAGCCACAGAACGGCCCCTTTAGGGTAACTCCCATGCATTCTCTACCTGTGTGGATAGAAAAATAACATTCCTGAATGGCTTTGGAGCCTGAAATGAAGATTTTAAGAAATGACAAATTTGTTCTGGAAATGTTTGTAATGTCACTCAAATATTCCCCCTTTATATCTAGGAAGTATATGAGTTAGTAATGTATAATTTATTAGTCTTTGACAGAGATCTAAAATTACAAACCAGTTCCATCCCTAAACAGTTCTCTTGATGTTTTCATAGCTTTTAGAGCTAGAGGTAAGTTGCCTTGCAAAATATTTGATAGTGCATTTTTATGAACATGAGAAGATTTGTATTTTTTTAAATGTTTTATTTATTTCTGAGAGAGGGAGAGAGACCACGTGAGCAGGAGAGGGTCAGAGAGAGATGGAGACACAGAATCTGAAACAGGCTCCAGGCTCTGAGCTATCTGTCAGCACAGAGCCCGACGCGGGGCTCAAACCCACGAACTGTGAGATCATGACCTGAGCCGAAGTCGGACACTTAACTAACTGAGCCACCTAGGCGCCCCGAAGATTTGTGTTACTAATTCATTAAAATATATTCTAAATAGGAATATATACTTCTTTGATATTATGAAAGCTGATAAAGTCTTGAAATAATTTTGTATATCACCATGAGCTCAGGACTCAGATGAGCTCATGGTTCAGATGCCAGATACATGAAAATTAATAGTTGAGAGAATTAGCTAGTTTAATTTAGATATTTTAATTGGATATGCATATTTCATTTTCTTTCTATATATAATTTTTGATTCTGAATTTTAATTTTTTTTCCAGATTTTTAGATTTATACGTAATACAGTAGGACAGAAGAATTTGGCATCCAAAACATTGGTGGATCAAAGATTTCTGATTTAATTTTTTAAAAGACAATATAGTTGTGGCAAAAAGAGTCATGATCATCAGGTCAGTTTGCCAACGTTTTTAAAACTTTTAATACAAATTATTCTATTTTTATTTGTTTTCTAATCTAAAGAAATATTTATTTTTATAACTTGTGGATACATAACTTCTTTGTGAATATATAATGTGATATAATGAAAAATATTGTTTTCCCATTTGTGGTGGTATTTAATTCACCAACTCATAAATTAGATAAACTGATAACAGGGCAAAAGAAATCTAAATGTCGTAGGGGCACCTGGGTGGTTCAGTCAGCTAAGTGCCTACTTTGGCTCAGGTCATGATCTCCCTGCATTGGGCTCTGTGCTGACAGCTCAGAGCGTGGAGCCTGCTTCGGATTCTGTGTCTCCCTCTCTCTGTCCCTCCCCCACTCATGCTCTGTCTCTGTCTGTCTCTCAAAAATAAACTAAAATTTTAAAAAAAATTTTTAAATTTAAAAATACAAATAAAAAAAATGTTGCTGTCAGCATGCTTTTCAATGGTAATCAAAACAGTCCTCATCATTTGTCTCTGTAGATAATTTTATAAACTGAGATTTCCCTACATTTTCTCACATTGACAAAATTCTTTAATTCCAAGTTCAAGTCTAGTTTTCAGTTTAACATTTTCTAGTTTTTACTTATGGTAAATAAATATTGAAAATATTGAAAAATATTTTCAAGTACTTAGAAATTTGAAATTGTGTATTGCTGACTCACCTTTGCCTCCTTTTAATTACTCACCCTGTTTGGCAATGGACTAATTCACTGTTGGATTAATAGGCATCTCATGAAAGGGTATATATTCATTCCTTTGTATATCTGTATTGTTACGTCAATAGATCTTTCCCGTTAAGCATGTATATATCTTAACTATCATTTACATTTAAAACAAAGCTATAATGTGTGACATTTTCTCCAATATAGTTTCTCATACATTTTAAAAATTATATTTTAAGAGCACTCCCAAGTTTTGCTCTTTCATTATATTTAAAGATTACAAATAATGAACTGTAAATTTATCATGTTATATTGACAAGGTGATTTATTGAAAGCAAACTTAGGCTTCATAAATCAGTAGCCTTGTATTTTTTTTAAATAAGGAAAAATTTTAGAATCCAAAATATACTTAATGTAAATTCTGAGCCACATAGTTAATACTTTCCAATGACATGATTTTTTTCTTTAATACACTCTTTAATAATCCTTTTCATTGCATACTATGTAATTGAAAGGCATCTTATGTTTCAAGTATAATGATCATTAACCCACAAACCATCATCTCTTACTGCCTTCTGTGTTGATGCTGTGTAAATACTTTAATGTTATGTAAATATTGTTTCTATTTTTTAATTGAAAATACGGAATAAAACATTTGGAAACAGTCTCTGTTTCCTGTTTGATTAATGTGTATTTCATGAAATAACATTTAGGAATATACAATATTATTGTGATACGGGTCCCCAGCCTTTGCCAAAGTTGAATCTTTTACATTTCTTTGAATTTTAAGGATGACTGAAGAGAAAGAAGTAGGGCTAAGAAGTCAGGTATTTGAAACTACAGTTTCTGGAGGGTCAAAAGTACAGGAATGCCTTTATAAAATCTGGAAAGAGAAATAAATGTAATAGCCTGGATTTTTAAAACCACTTGCTCAGAAGCATATGAAGGAAATTTAACTCTCACTGCACACATAAGAAGTTAATAGTAATGCGAATGTTTGAAAATGGGAATTTCAAAAAATAGGATCAGTCAGCTCACCTAATAAATTAAAACAGAGAAAAAAAATTTTTAAATCTCTTTTTTCTATACTAGTTTTATACAATATTACTTTTTATTTTGGTTAGATACATAAATATGTGTTCAGATTTTCATATGCTGTTGATTCCTTTGTTCACATTGCCACAATGTAAATTTTATGATCAGGTGCCTGATTTTCCATTAGCTCCATGATCTTATGTCTATTTCTGTGGCACCAGTTTACTGTACTTTGCCTCTTATCATCCCCAGCTTTACTGATTACCTAGAAACATTTGGTAAGTCTCCTCATCATTCGTACTGAAGCAAACTCTTGGTTCACCTAGAGCCTCTTTACAAGCTGCTGTGTGCTTAGTATCCTTCTTAGAAAATGCATAGCTCCCTAACGATCCTGCAGCCTGCTCTCTGTTATGAGATGCTTACATTTGCTCATTTCTCTGGCACTGCTGTCTTAACAAACCCTTTTGAGAAGGCTCTGCGGGTTGCCTGCTGGTTGCTAGATTGAAAGGCATTCAAAATGACCGCTAACTCGGTGCTTGCAGGTACGAAATATGTATTCTTTTTGTTGCCTATAAATATTGACAGAAGCTGAGGGGAAATAAGTATAAATCAAGGAACAGTGTGACTTAATGGAAAATGCTCCAGATTTAGTAACAGAAGCCCCAGATTCAAATGAGAATTTTGCCTATTACTTACAAGCTTTGGGACCTTAAATCAAGTCATTTGACATCATTGAGCTTTTGTCTGCATCTTTACAATGGAAATAATACCCTCTGTTTACCACTTGTTGTGAGGATTAATTCCTTATCTTGGTGATTAAAACATAATAGGAAACTAGGAACACTAGAATTTTTATGATTTTTAGTTTAAAACACCTGCCTCCAAATATATTTTCTATCTTGCTAATAAATTATTTCCATAATATTAAAACCCGGATTACTGATCTCAGTAGCTGACCAACAAAAATTCTGAGCCTTATTTCTACCTCAGCCACCCCAGCCTCACCAGGAAGAAGCCCTCCCTGGTAGATGTCACAGCTGTCAGTGAAAAGCAAGAAGGAACTGTCATCACACCATATTGTAGACATGATTCATAGTACGGATTAGAAAGAGGGAAGAGGGGCACCTGGGTGGCTCAGTCGGGTGAGCATCACTCTTGATTTTGGCTCAGATCATGATCTCACGGTCATGGGATCAAGCCCCACATCAAGTTCTGCACTGAGCATGGAGCCTTCTGGGGATTCTCTGCCCCTTCCCTGCACATTCTTTCTCTCTTTCTCTTTTCTCTCTCAAAATAAACATTCAAAGGGGGGAGAGGGAAGAGAGTGGAATATTTGGAAGCAGGAGTTTATTCATTTATTCATTCAAACAATACTCAGGAGGGTCTTAGAATTGGTAGAGGAAACAGGTGTATCCACCAATAATTGCAGCGAACTGAAAAGTGCTACAGCCATCAGGGTGTGATGGGAAAGCTCTTCACTGTGCATCTGCTGTCATTAAAACTTTTACCTGAGGAAAGTGGTATTTAACCTAAAATTTAAAGATTAACAAGACAAAGGCGATCAAAGCAAGAAACAGTATGTACTCTGAGGTGAAGAAACATAGCAGTTGGGCACTACAGGTAGTTGGAATACAGAATTCATGTATTCTGTATGTTTTTAAATTTTTCTGTATGTTATGTTTCGGCATCTTAAATTTTTTCATCTGGCTATTTTTTCTAGGATTGGAATTTCAGCCAAGGGCAGAGCCAGGAGCCTGCTTTGACAATCAAGCTTTGACACGGCACGCACGCACTGCTTCCTAAGACCTGTGACGATAGGAACCTTTGTTTTCCTGAGCCTCGCCTGGGTCTCTTCTTGTGGCTCCACCTGACCATCACGTAGAACACAGGACAGAACATTTGGGGGTTTTAGAAGGAGACAACTTTGGAAAGGAAAATAGGAGCTATATTATTAAAGATTTTTACATCAAGCCACAGCATATAAACAGCTTCACCAAGCTAAGCTTACCAGCTGAATACTTTACCCCAAAGAGCAAGTGGATGGACAGAAGGGCATGAAGGGACCTTGCACAGTCAAATTGCTCTGCAGTACTTGGTAGCCCACAGGCTAGGAGACTGGTGCCTCTGCCGTCTGTTACCTGGCATATCATGGTTCATTTAAAAAAAAAAATGCATTGCCTATAAGACAGGCAGCAAAGGGTAATGGTTGACAACACAGAATCTGGAACCAAACTCACTGTACTCAACTTCCAGCTCTTACTAGCTGAGTGATTTGGAGTGATTACTACTTACCTTCCTGTGACTACATTTCCTGCTCCATAAAAGGGAATAATAGCAACTACCTCACTGAGTTTCGGGGCAGATCGAATGAGTTGCTGAGTATATGGTGCTTAGGAGAATGCCTGGCACATAGGTAATACTATGCCAGCGTTACCATGTAGTAGAAGAGGTAGCAGGAGTAAGTCCTATTCATATTTAATTCTGAAAGAAAGACCCAGATTAGTCTCTGTGGGGCCAGCCTTAGGACACTGTGACTGGAGAGTGCCAGAAGTAGCAGTGGACAAACAGCCCAACACAAAGGAGCCTGTGGGCTTTAAAAATAACTTCTCACTTATTATCATTATTATTACAAAAAAAGAGGACATGGCTGTGGATCTGCCCAGGATAAACAAATGATGACTGGAATGAAATCTAGAAACAGGCCCATGGTCACTTGAGGTGAAGACAGGGTGGTCAATTGAATATCATAACAGAAAAAAAAAAAAATAGAATCCTTACCCCTATGTCACACTTACACAAAAATCAATTTCAGGTAGACGGTAGATCTAAATGTGAAAGGTTAAATGCTAAAGCCTCTAGCCGGTAACAGGAAAACATATTCCTAACTTTGCTGTTGGCCAAGATTTCTTAAGACCCGAAAAGAGTAAATGAAAACATTTATTAAATTGGACTTTACAATTTGCATTAACTTTGCCCTCACATATATTTCCATTAACTGTAAATGTAAATTTGCAATTTACATTGAAATTAGGAATTCTGTTCATCAAAAGATATAAGAATGAAAAGGCAAACCTCCATATGAAAAAAATTTAGAAGCATATTATCTGACAAACCACTTCCATCCAGAATAAAGAACTCATCAGTTCAGTAAAGAAAAGACTAACAAACCCAAAAGAAAAATGGACAAAAGACTGCTGTATGCATCTCTCAAAAGAGGACTTCCAAAGGATCATAAGCACATACAAAAAATGTTCAGCTGGGTGGATGGTTACCTCAGTTGGGTAGAATATGGCACTAACAAAACTGACACTGCAGATGTGATCCCCAAACAGGCCAAGAGGGGCATTAGTTCTTGTATTTAATAAATATTAATATTTTTTAAAGTGTTCAACCTGAGTCATCATGAGAATGCAAAATAAAATCAGCGAGATATCACTCACAGCAGAACCACCAAAATGGTTCAAATTACAAAACTTAAAATACCAAGTGTTCCTAACGATACGGAGCAGATGAACCTTCATACTACATTTCTGATAAGAAAGTAAAGGGGATCAGTCTTCATCTGTAACTTTCCACTGAATTTCTTTGTACCCGCAACCGTGGCGGTCTTTGCTCAGTGTTTGAAGCCATGGCTGACAGCAGATGGCAGTAGAGCGCACACTAAACCTCCCCCAGTTTTCAGGGCGAGTCCAGGCAGGGGGCTGCAGAGCCCAGAGAATACCAGTCTCCCTCTCCCCTCTCTTCACTACCTCATCACCCCTTTTCACTTCCACTGTCCCAGCAGGGGATTGGGCAACTCAGTTGGTAACATGCACTACTCTGTATGCAGTGCTGAGGTTTTCAGCTCAGGTTTGGGAATTGAATGCTAAAACTAGAAATACACTTTCATCTATCTCCTAGATAGAGGGTCATAAAACAGGTCCTGCCTAAGGGGAAAACAAAAAACTAATTACCCAATGATTATGGAATCTCTCCTCATCTTAATGAAATACACATTTACATTTAAGTCCTTTAAAAAAATCAAACCATTATCCAAGAGTATGTAATGCCTCCTTTACAAATCTCCCCAAATGGGGACTTGATGAGACATTTTCCTGCCTTTCTTTTATTTATAAGGGGTGCCTCGCTCCTGTGAGGGGTCACTGGATGGCCCAGTCGGTGAAGCACAAGACTTGATGGTGGAGCACGTGACTCTTGATCTTGGGGTTGTGAGTTCAAGCCCCATGTTGAGTATGGAGCCTACTTTAAAAATATATATACAGAGAGAGAGAGAGAAAAAAACAATATTTATATTTAAATATATATTTACATATATAGACACATATTTTACATATATTTAACTATTTATAGTTACATATATATAGACTCCTGTGATTACATTGGACTCACCTGATAATGCCCAACTCAAAATCCTTAATCATATCTGCAAAGTCTCTCTTACCATGTATGGTAATATGTTTACGGGTTCTGAGAATTAGGATGTGGACATCTTTGGAGGACCATTATTCTGCCCATCCCAAGGACTACAAAGAAAATCTACAGGGTACCAGAACATAAAACCTAAAATAGTGTGAGTAGTCTACAAAGGCCTGTGGAAAAGACATTTCAGCCAAAACATGAAAGATGAGCAGAAGTCAGCCAGGATGATGGGGTAGAAACGATGGCGAAGATTTCCAGATAGGGGAAAGATGTGCAAAGGCCTTGTGGCAGGAACAACCTCATTTACAGGGGTCCTGGATCAGCCATTTGACAGAACTGACCAACAGTAAAGAAAGGATTTTTTAGAGTAAAAAGTACAAAGCAATGAAAAAAAGCTTGCTTCCATCTAATTCCTGGCCTTCCTCGTGCCAGCAACCAGAGAAGGATTTCAGTTTGGTTTAGTTTTAGCTAGCTAAATGTGGTTCCATGCAATGAACATTTCTCATTTTCTGGAGTCTATCTCAAAGCCATCGTTACATACCGTTTCAAAGGATTGTTATCTAGTAGGGAGAGGGGACACCAAGCTCGGAACACAAAGCCAAAGCCAATGCCCTCATCCTATCTGGGAAAGGTCTGCCCCTTGCTAGGGATTGGCCATTATTCTGATCATGCTTTCACATTGGCAGTTTTCTTTTGCAGCCACCCTTGTTGTGAGTTGCTGAGGGACAAAACTGACGCAGCAGGAAAAACAGCTGTTAGCCCACCAGGGCATTAAAAAAAAAAATAGTTTAAAAACGAATCATAGAGCTCTTTTCCCCTTATGTCACTATTGAGCTTTCTTCTCAAGCCTGCTCTGACAGAACTAATTGTAGCCTAGTGTTTGCATGGCACTTTAATTCCCAATATCTTAATAAATATTTGGGTGTCATTCCATGTAACCTTTTTAGCTGCCTCTGTCATAGGAGCCGAGCAATGCCAGCTGCCAGGGAGACTCATGAAATGGACACTTTCAATGTTACTTTGTAAGTTACTAGATCATTTTCTCTCTAACCCTCAAGGGGTAAAGGGTTATGAGATTTTATGCTGCAGAGTATCTATCTTAGACCCTAACCAAACCGGATTCCCAGTCCAATTTCTCTAATTCTGTCTGCTCTCAAGTACTTTAACTCTATGGGAGGAGTCCTCATTTAACCACATTGTTGGGGTTTTGTATGCTTGGATAAAGGGGCAGAGTAGAATTGTAGCTCAAAGCAAAAGCTTTGAATTCTGAGGGATCTATATCCGAATTCTCCCGTTTCCTTTGTGTGTGACTGTAAGAAGAAGTTTTAACTTCTATGAGCCTATTATTCATCTGTAAAACTGGGTAATACCAGTTTCAAGAGAGCCCTTGTAAGGATTGAAGGAGCTGATCCTGGTTAGTTACCTGGGAGAGGTTAAGTGCAGAATGAGCATAGTACGCAGTTGTGATTGAATTATTGTGACAACCACAAGATGAAGTAATGTGGCGTGTTTTACTTATTTGAATGTTTGTAGTAGCCCCAAGACAAGTGTAGATATGCAAATCTAGAGGAGGACTGACCCAACAACTATTCCAGAAAAGAGAATAATGGTTTCAACAGGCCAACAGGCTCAATGCGGGACAACAGTGGGATGAGGTTGTTAATACAATTTATGGCCATGTTAGTTGAGCACCCAAAATTCCAAAATAAAGGAAAAAAAATAGTCCTATTACGTGCGGCCCACATCTAACCCATCGTATGGTGTCTAGTCCTCAATGTGATTGGTTCTAAGGGGCCCAATGAACTGGATTTTTTTGGAGGGTGGTGATGCTGAAGGATCTAGAGATGTCCCAGGAAGAAAAACAGAAGGAACTGGGGAGAAGTTTAACCAGGACCACGATAGTTTTCTTCAAATATTTGTCCCGTGGAAGATGGAGTTAACATCCATGTAACTCCTAAGTACAAATTAGGATCAATAAATGGAAACTAAAAATAAAAATAGATTTCAGCTTAAGAGAGGGAAGAACTCTATGATAATTTAGAGCTGCCTCAATAATAGTGGCTACTGCCATTCAGGTCTTTCTTCAGATGATTTAGGGCAGTAACTCTGGGCTACAGAGATGGATTAAGTGCCTTGGGGGAAAGGATAGACCACATGGATTCCATGGTCTTTTCCCAGTCTGCCACTTGGGGGTGCACACAAAACCTTCCCAGGCAAAATCACATCAAAGAAGGGTGTCTGTTTGCCCCCAGATGGTAAGCCTCAAGAACTGACATACTGAAAACACCTAAAGCAAATTGCCTTGCACACAGCATCAACTCAAGTATCCCAGACTAACTGGATCATACCAGGCTTTTAGTTCTATAGTTCTACCGTTTGGGCAAATATCATTTATTCCACAATGTGTGTGTCTAAGTCCATAAAGTGATAAACCCCTCAGGTCCTGTAAATAAGAAGTGGTTTAGGAAGGCATCTGAAATAGATGGAGAACAAGTAAAACCTATGTGACTCATTTCTTCTTCCTCATGAAAGAAATGAGTTCAAAGTTGAGATTCATATTGAATAGTCAGGTGTGGGAAAGTAGTGGAAAGTATACCGGACTGGAGGTCAAAAGGTTTGGGCTTTAGTCCTGTCTCGGTCGATATGGAGACCTTGACTAAACCAGTTATGCTTTCTGGACTTCTGTCCCATCATGCCAGTCCCAGAGATCTCTAAGCTCTCTTCTATCTCTAATTCCAGGATCCACAGTTGATAACTTTCTACACAGGAAATGCTAGATGAAGACAATGTTCATATTGAGTCCACGTGTCTTCAGACAAGTCATTTCACCTATAATGTAGTTTTATATATTTTTAAATGATAGATAATAACCTTGAAAGGGCAGGTGGGCAGGATTTATAAGAAGTACAGCAGTTTGGGGCATCTGAGTAGCTCAGTCGGTTAAGTACCCAACTTCTGCTCAGGTCACAATCTCACGGCTCATGAGTTTGAGCCCCGTGTCAGGCTCTATGCTGACAGCTCAGAGCCTGGAGCCTGCTGCGGATTCTGTGTCTCCCTCTCTCTCTGCCCCTCCCCTGTTCACTCTCTGTCTCTCTCTCTCTTTTCAAAAATAAACATTAAAAAAGATTTTTTTTAAGTACAGCAGTTTGAACTCAGACAATCTATGTGAAAAAAATGTTAATGACCTTGACATTTGAACACAACCTGTAATATAGAGTATGCCATAATATGGCTCTGAATTACTATCCTAAAATAAATCGACTTGCCAAAGAATATCACAAGCTGCCTATAGAATATCCATTCTCTGCATCTTTTCTTCCGAACACTGGTTTCATTTGGAATGGAATGTGTTCAACTTCCCCTGGGTAGGTGGCCATGTTTCATGGTGGTCAGTGAGAGACAAGCAGAAGTCTACTAGATGGGGCTTCTGAAAAGACTACTGAGTTCCTCATAAAAACGTAGCTGGCACGTACTTTTTGTCCTTCCCCTGAAATGTGGTCATGACACCTTGAAGTGCAAAAGTCATCTTGAGCTCAGGCCTGAGGATGTGCAGAGCAGGAAACTATGCAAGACTGGATCCTTGAGGACTATTGTGAGCAGGTGTATCAGCCCCGGGCTGCATCTACTTCTTGTTACTGGGAACAAGAAACCCCTGTTTGTAGATGGGTATCTATTATATGCAGCCTACTGCAACCCTGACTAATAAAACACTCCTAAGCAACTACTTCCAGTCTGCCCACATTAATTACACCAGAGTGTGAATTTCACTTGATACCCTCCAGAATGTCCTCACTCCTAAGAGGTAGTTGCATATGTAACCACCTACAATTCAATATCCAATGACACAGTAGAGACTCTCTTGTATCTTTCTTATAAATATGCTATTTAGTGCCAGAATTATCACCAATACCCTCAACAATAGCAAGAATAACAGGTGGTGAACATCAGCCATGTTCCTTAAGGAACTTTTGATTAATTGACTAGCTTCCACCAGCATTGCTCAATTCACACATATTTTACAAAAGAAAAGAAAGCATTAACTCAAACCTTCTTGGATAACCCCATTAAGCACTATACGTATGCCGTAAAACTTCATTTAAGTACTCAGAAAACAAAGAAAATATTAAGTGTTTAATTAAATGTTATAACTAATGTATTTCATGTTAAATTTATTATACTAGTTTTTACAACTCTTCACTTTATAGCATACTGAGTCTTTTATAAAACCATGAGTATATTACATTTATGCTTGTTTTATAGAACTCAAGAATAATTTTACAGTTTTAAGTGATTATATGAATGTATACCTATCTTTGCTTTTATGACATGTGGTTGGTTGTCTTTATGGTTTCCACAATGCCGACTTCTTGGATGCTATTCTGTTATAATAATTTTCCTAGGAGGAAAATAGGTTCTATTTAGTAGCAGTCCACTTAATGATGCAGTTTCCAGGAATGCCTGCGTTCCACTGAAGAACAGACAATAGGCATATTTTTCTTTTTCCTACAAGGATTTGGCTCTTGCGTCCGTGCTGGAGAAAACAAGCTGTCTTCTGAACTCTCTCAAGTCTGCCATCAAAACCGCTAAGCTCCCATTTATCTGTTCTCTCTCTCTATATATATAACATTCACTGACTGTCTCAGTTCACTTCTAAGTACTCAGACTTGCTCTAGCACCACAGCCTCTGCTCACTAGGCTATTCCTCAGTCTCCCCCTGAGCATGCCAGCCATATCCCTACCGTATAGCCAGGACCGCCCTCCCCCTGTGACTGTACACATGCTAGCTGGTGGGCTCCTTCGAACTTCTTCAAGCTTCCATAAGAAATGCAATCACAGCAAACATTCTGTGATTCTTTTTAACTTTCTGAATATTAAGGGGGTCCCAGTCATGGCACAACCCCCAATATCTCCTCTTTCCTTTTATCTGATTCTTTTTCCCTTTCTTCTCCTCCCCTCTTCCTCCCAGATTCACCCAGGAGCTCCTTGTGGTGTGAGAAGCCAAACTCCAGCCTCTGTAGACCCAGCTTTTATCCCAGGCAGGAATGGTGTTTCTTAATGAAGGCAAGCTCTCCCTGGGGGGAATTCTCGTACCAGTTGCTAATCGAAAAATTTCTCCCCATCTTGTTAACACGCTTATAATCATCACACCCAAAAAGCATTCGCTTGCATGTTTTCAAGAATAACCAGAGAAAGTGCTGGCCCAAAGAATCATTTCATGACCTTGTACTTTAAACTTTGTTTTTACAAGTGATAGTGCAATAAGAACACAGTGGGTTTGGACCTTTCTTCAACCTGTGGTGGTCATGGAAGCTGACAGTAAATCAGGATAAAAACAGATCCTGAAACCCAAGCCACATCTGGTATATTTACTTCTGTTACAGTCGCATATTAAGTGTTCCTAGTTTTACACACACCAAATGGGGGGCGGGGGTGTGCATCCACAGCTTCTGGTCCTGAAATTTAATCATTTAAATAAAAAAAAAGAAAAACCCCAATGACAAGAGGAGATGGTTTATATGGGTGGATAGGCATTTCTTTGGGCCCCCTCAAGTGAAAGGATGTTGGGAAGGACCCAGGAGAGACAAAAGTCCTTGGGGCTGAAGGAATGGCCAGATTAAGGAACTTCTGTGAGCAGAAGATGTGAATTGAGCTCAGCTGACTAAGCAAGAGATTAAAATAGAAACCAAACATGGAAAATTTTGCCAACAATTGGAGAAGTGATTTCTACTACAGTGGAGGTTGCTACTCTCTTTTTAATTTTATTTTTTTATGTTTTATTTATTTTTGAGAGAGGGAGAGCACAAGCAGGGGAGGGGCAAAGAGAGAGGGGGACAGAGGATCTGAAGCAAGCTCTGTACTGACAGCAGCAAGCCTGATGTGGGGCTCAAACTCACGAACCACAAGATCATGACCGGAGCCAAGGCTGGTTGCTCAACCAACTGAGCCACCCAGGTGCCCCGCTACTCTCTTTTTAAAAAAAAAAAATTGGGTGCTGGGGTGGTTCAGTTGACTGACTGTCTGACTTTTGATTTCGGCTCAGGTCATGATCCCGTGGTAGTGGGATCAAGCCCTGTGTATGGGCTCCGCTAAGCATGGAGCCTGCTTAAGATTCTCCCTCTCCCTCTGCCCCTCTCTTCTGCTTACACACACACTCTCTCTTTCAAATAAAAATAGGAAGAAGAAAGAAAGAAAAAATTGAGCCAACTGAGGCTAAATTTTACTAAGAGAACACGAATATGTTCTCTGTCAGGAGTTACACATTCAAATGAAAGCCATTCGCCACTGTTCCTACCTTCTCAGAATACCTGTCCTATAATATTCAGATGAAATGATTAGCTGCCAGCCCAGCCCGTATGTTATGAGAAGTCCCGTCCCTTTCCAGTATTTTTGAAGCTTCCCGGTAGGAAGTGCACGAGTGTGTACGTGTGCTTGTGTATGTTTGCACATGAGCATGCATGTGTGCGTGCTCACGTGTGTGTATCATGTGTCACAGCCGAGGACCAGGGTGCGTGGATGGTAGGTTGGCTTATGATCTTCAAGTCACCTCTCACTCTGAATGCTTCTGCCAAATTCCTGTTTCTCCTCTTCCCTCCCGCAGCTATAGTGCTTGCTCCTACCATTTTGCCCCCATAAGGACCCCTTAACTCCCCCCACAGAACTGTTAACATAGACAATGATATGTTGTAAGCCTTTGCTGAAGGTCTGGAGAGTTGGGATGGGCTACAGCATCGCACAGAAAGAAAACAACTCCAAGCCGAGTACCAGGCCATGGTGTTCTCGGAGCCCTTCGGTCAAGTCTCCCCGCTTTCCTGTTCACCTTGGCTGTGCTGCTGCGAGGCCTGCTCTCCTGTCTGCTGGGACCCTTCTCTCCCTGATCCTCTTTGTGAAGCCCTCAGTATTTCCAAACCAGCTCCTCTGCCAGGGGCGGCTCTTAAACTTGTTATACAGACAGAGGGGTTTGGGGAGAACAATCTGATTGGAAGTTAGGGTTAAAGGTATTATTTCACTATTTCATTTAGAAGCACGCTGCTTTTACTTAGATTCTGTGTTACTTGGAGTGGGTTGGGGACTAATGGACAGTAGAGGGAAGGAAAAGCCACTTCCACTGATATAACCACCCCTCTTTGACTGCGGCAAACTCAGTCTCTCTGCCTATAGAACAATTCAGTTCTCTGTCAAAATATGTATTGCAGGGAAATGCCTGGCAGAAATCACCTTCTATAACCAAAAGCCGCCTCCCGGTATTTCGCAAACGAAAGATCAGCCTAGTCTCTTCTGTCTTCCAGAATGCATAAGCAGCCTCAGACGTTTGTTTTTATTTATTTTTTTTTATGTTTTTTTTTTTTTTTTTTTTAGGGGAGAGAGAGAGACAGCGTGAGCAGGGGAGGGTCAGAGAGAGAGGGAGTCACAGACTGAAACAGGCTTCAGGCTCTGAGCTGGCAGTCAGCACAGAGCCCGACGCAGGGCTCGAACCCACGAACTGCGAGATCATGACCTAAGCGAAAGTCGGACGCTTACCCGACTAAGCCACCCAGGCGCCCCAGACATTTGTTTTTAAAATAGCAATTGTTCCTTTTCACTAAAACATATGATTAGCCTTCAAAGAGTGTTCAGTCTTCATTATGTTTTTAGATGCTGTCAAGTCTTACCATCGGGAAAAAGAAATCCCCAACTCATAGACCTCACTGGGCCTTAGACATAGTAGCTTACCGCCCTCATTTGTGCCTCACAAAACTGAGGCCCTAAGCAGTTCTGTGGTAGGCCCAAGGTTACTGACTGGTAAACCCCTCCATGGTCGCCTGGGATTACAACCTCCTCGGGACAGCCACTGCTGCTCTGTTAATAGCTTAATAGAGACAGGATTTAATTTGTTCACTTAGTTTGCTGAGTGTGATGAGTATGGCTCAGAATGCTCATACACATGACTTATGGGTTTAAATTATATGCAAATTACACGATTAGACATGCAAAAATATGTGCATATATATTGGCTATACAGGGGCAACTTATCTGCCAATAGGGAAATTTGTGTTGCATTATCAAAAGATAAACAGAGCTGCCTTTACTGCTCTGCAGATTACAGTTTAAACTGCTATAGAAAGGGGCGCCTGGGTGGCTTAGTCGGTTAAGCGTCCGACTTTCGCTTAGGTCATGATCTCGCGGTTCGTGGATTCGGGCCCCGCGTCGGGCTCTGTGCTGACTGCCAGCTCAGAGCCTGGAGCCTGTTTCAGTGTCTGTTATCTCCCTCTCTCTCTGACCCTCCCCTGCTCACGCTGTCTCTCTCTCTCTCTCTCTCTCTCTCCTAGAAATAAATTTAAAAAAACAATTAAAAAAATAAATAAACTGCTATAGAAAAATAACAGTAAAATCTCATCCAGGCCTCAGTGTTGAATCGGGGTTTTTGGCCACCTAATAGCTGCTTACATTTCTTTCACATCCCTGGGGTTCTTGGTGACATCTGACCTTTAGGACACCGTTCTCTGTCTCTAACACACACTTCTTACATATTTAAACCTTTTTTCTGCTAATAAAAATAATACATATTTCTTATACAAAATTTAGACAGTATAGAATAGCATGAAGAAAAGAAACTAAATACCTCCTGTAATCCCAGCACTAGGGATAACCACAGATTACATTTTAGTGTTCACTTATTTCCCCAGACATTTTTCTTTGCATCCTAGATAATATATGTCATACTTACACTTCTTCTAAATATTGGGATGTATATTGCATTGTTTTGTAGCCTGCTTTAAAAAAAAAAAAACTACACAGAATAAGCATATTCCCATGTGATTAAATATTTTTCAAAAGTTGATTATTAAGAATGAATTCTAAGCCACCTTCAAGAGTCAGCCATTTTTTTCCTGGATATCTACCATATATACATGAGGTATACATGTTAATCAAATTCTGTTTTTCTCTTGTCAATCTGTCTTTTATCACAGGTGTATTAGCTAAGAACTTAGAAGGGAGAGGGAAAGTATTTTTACTCTCCTACAGTAATCTATAAACATTTTTTCAACCCATCTTCTATTGTTAGACCTTTTGGTTATTATCCCCCTTTAGAAAAGCAACAAGCAGAGTTTATGAGCAGGTGTCTCTGGTCCACATACACATGGATACCAGAAGGTGACACAAGAGAGCACTTTCCTCATTCATCCTTCATGGTCGCTTTGTGTTCTGGAGCCTACTCCGCCCCCTCCACAGAGGTCCTTCCGGCCTCCTCTCATCTCCTCCATTCTTGATTTTAACCTCCCTTTCGTTTGCTCCTTTGCTCCATCCAGCTACTTTTTCCTCACACATCGGGCTCAGATTTTGAGATGCTCAGTTCTCCTGGTTTGTCCCATAAGGAAGCTGGAGAGGGGATAAAGGGAAGTAGCTCTACCTGGCCTAATCCCCGAATGATTCAGCCGCAAGACTTGAGCCCCAGAAAGAAATGATTAGACATTTCTCCCCTATTGTGTGCCCAGTACCCAATTTTTACAGAGTAGTAGCCATAAGGCACTGTGCAACTTGGGAAACTGCAATATATTTCAATGTAAACAATATTTTGTAGTATGCACTTTGCATAAGGCTGTTCAATAGGGACCCATCAAAAAATTCATAAAGACTTCGTCAACAAGTTCACAACTTGTTTACGAACTGACAGACACTTCCTCCTGTCCACAAACATTTAATGAGTTTCTTTTCGTTTCTAATCTAAACGCTGAGAACCACCATTTAGCTAAAGCTTTGTATCTATCCTTGATTTTTTCCTTAGGAGAATCTACTAGAAGAATAATTTCTGGTTCAAATGGTTTTAAATATGCATTTTTAAGTTTGGTGAAGCATATTGTCTAATTGCCCTTTTGGTATAAAGGTTATACCAATTGTAGACTTCCACCAGTGGTGCCCAATTATGCCCCCTTGCATTAGGATAATCAATTCTCTTTGATAGGCAATTTGCAGTATCCCGTCGTTGCATTAATTTGCATTTCCCTAAAGTACAGGTTTTAAAATTTTAGTAATTTCAAAGGATATTTTTCATTTTAGCAAATCAGTAGATTTTTAGGATTTTTTTCCTATTCTGAGATCATTTGAGACAAGGAGACACCAGGGTTTTTTAATTATATTTCACAACTAAACACTACATATGGTTGGAGATGAAACAGTGATCATTTGGGCAATCTTGTTGTTTTACAGATAAAAACAAAATTAAATTTCTGTAGTTAAAGAAAAAAGTGTCCAATGAAAGTGTCCATGAGAGTTGAGTTGACACAAAACGAGATTACTTTTCAGCAGCAAAACTTGGGAAACTGCAATATATTTCAATGTAAACAACATTTTGTAGTATGCACTTTGCATAAGGCTGTTCAATAGGGTCCCATCAAAAAATTCATAAAGACTTCTTTCAAGAAATTTATGTGCAACAACAAAAAAAGAAATTTATATACAATCGTAAGGGATTAACATCAACAAAATACAGGGTGAAAGCAGTTAACCTTGAAAATACATAGAATGAAGCTAATAAATAGGTTGTTGATGACATAGTCAAACTTACAGAATTCTGTCAGCATGTAATGGAAAAACATTTTTTTTAAATACTTTATAGGGGAAAATACTTTATAGGTGAAAAAGTATATGTGTACTTTTCATTAATTTGAAGCTGACTATATGAGGGAAGATCGAGTGCACTATCAGACGCCGCTGTGTGGTCCGCAGAACTTATACAGCAAAAGTCCCCAAGACTCACAGCCACTTGCTTGGAGGAACAATAGTCTATTCAATCAGCAACCAATTATTAAAGGTTTTTTCTAAACCGGATGCTACAGGGGATCTACCAAAATCAAAGACAAGATGTCTCTGTCTTGGAAGAGTTCAGTTTGATGGATAAGGAAGACAACACAAAATAACGTGGTAAGATCTGTATCATCCTGTCTAAACCATTGTTGGTCAGTCCCTGGGACCTGTCAGCTTCAGAAAAGCTGGAAACAGGAGACAGACTGAGGTCAGACGCCCGAGAGAGAACAGACAAGTTGCCAAAGCTTTACACGTAAGTGGAACACAGCTCTGGCATGGAGCTGAGGTCAGATGCCATCAGCCAGGCTGGCCAGTTAGAGCGAGGGCGAGCCTGGAGGACAAATGTGACATCAGGAATGGCAGGGGTCGAGAGAGAGGCAGTGCAAGGGAACCAGAGACCTAAGAAGGGAAGTAGACCTAGGAGAAATTGTGGAAGAGCACTCTGCAGTTACAACTTTTTCCAAGACCTGCTGACCACTCCTAGGGAACATTCCACCACTGCTCTTAAGGGCTATACTACCCAACCAAGCATCTAGCAACAGAGGTGTGTACAAAGTGGTGGGAAAATCACCAGCTGGGATCTTCACGATTTCACAGACAAGGTAACAGAAGTGTGAGCTGCTCAAAGGGTAGAAGATGGAAAACCTATGCTGCACGATAAGGCTAGTAAATCAGTACTCATAGCCGACATTCACTGAGCACGTCACATGCACCACCTTATTTAAGCCCCACAACAACCTTGTGGGGTAAACTCTATTATTAGCCTTAGAGTGCCCATTAAAAGTTTAGAAAAGTTATGTAACTTATCCAAGGGTTTACACTAGAATGTGGGTTTTAATTCCAGAGCTGGACTGTTAACTATTGCCAATAACTACTAAAACTCCCTTGGACACAATTACAGTGAGCCTTTTAGATGTGCTAAAAGGTCTGGACTTTCCTTGTAAGCAGTGGTGAGGCCCTGAAGGTGTCAGCACCAAGGACTGCCACGTGTTGGTAGTATGGTCTAACGTCCTCAGCATAAGCTCTACAGTCCTCAGGTTTGAACAACAGCTCTTTGACTTTTTGAGGATCCCCTGATCAAGATCATTTCTCAGGCTGCCCATTCCTATTTTAAGTTAAGAATAACAGTGTCTTCTCGCTGGAACGCTATGATACTTAAATATGAAAATGTACATGAAAGCAATTTGTTAACTGGCAAGCTAAAAATGAACATTCACTTTTAGGATTTCTACTGTATTTCAGCAAAAGCAAGGCAGCCAGGGATAGAGTAGTAGGAAAAGCACTGGGGACTATTGTAATAGCCCAGGTGATGGAGGACAGCAAGGGCGTAGGCTCAGCAGTGGCAATGAGGATGGGGCAGAAGGACATATTTAAGGATAATTAGGACAGTTTACAAACTGGCCTGAATGACTGGCTATGGGGATGGAAGGGAAAGGGGGTCAGGATGATTCAGTTTTCTCTGAATCATCAGGTGGATGGTGATGTCATCCATGAGGGAAGGGGGTAGGCAGGATAATGCATTCTATTTCAGAAATATTGTGAAGAGGTGGCTATGAGGCATCCAGAGTGGAGGTGGTGAAATATGAGTGGGACTATGAGTGGGGGGGGGCACCCAGAAAAGAGATGTGCTATAGATTCAGATTTAGACCTCACTGGGTATTTGTGTTACTAAAACTAGGAGTGTCAGTGTGCTGTCCAGGCAGAACGTAATAAAGCTGTGGCTTGTAACCCCATAAAGCCAGGGAAACTTCTAAACCCGCACCCCAGAATAAATGCTTCTGCAGAAGCCCAATTTGCAAAAGGGATCAAAATAAAGCTTTTTCTTGACAAATCTGGAGCGAGTTGCCGGAAGCCCACTTCCTGAGGCGGCCTCTGAATGGGCTTCACTGAGCCCAGCTTCAGAACCAGCAACTTGGGACAAGAGAAGGGAGAGGATTCACCGCCATAATGAGTCTGAAAGAAAGCAGCTTACAAAAATCCGATTGGAATTTTCGTTTCGTGCTTCGGAAAAAAGCCGCTCTGAAACTTGTCATTCTTTTGGAAGTCTCACCCGGTCATATACCCAGTACTACTACTTGTTTCTGGCCTGAGGTTACTGTTCAGTGTCCACGCTTGTCTACTGGAGACCGCAATGCACTTTGAGTAAAGAGAGTTGGCTGAGAGCTTAGGCTGAGAGCTACTGTCAAGCCCACGCACACTGGTTTTCCTCACCAGAAGATGCTGGTTGTGTACATCTGCCCGGTCTCTAGCCATGACATGATCACATTTGTCACAGTTACCGTGAGACTCTTATATGATCTCTAAACTAGATAAATGTGATCCTGTCTTCAAACAGCTATTTAATAAAAATTATCCTAGCTTTTAAAAAAGTTGAATTGATTGAACTTTTCCTCCTAATTAAATTAATGGGGCCTGCTTACTATTTCAACACTGTTAAGGCCTTCATCCCAAATCCAATAAAAGCAGTTTGGTTTGGTGATTAAATCAGATAGGCCTAATCACACGATAAACAAAGACACTAAGAGGAAGCAAATGAGGAGAGGAGGAGACTGAAAGAGAAGAAAGGACAGTGGGTGACGCATTTCGTGGTTACTGTTGAAAACAGCAACAAGAAATGAAAATATTCTAAAATCTCAGTGATTTAATACAATGAAAATCTATTTCTCACTTTTTCAAAAGTCAGTGTTGTGGTGTGTTTTGAGCGCAAGTGGCCATTCATCTTGTGACTTTGCCTCAACATCCTTGCCTGGACCCTTAGCCATTCAGTGGTAGGAGCGGGGATCCGAGAGTTTCTCTGGGCCAGACCTGAAGGTGAGTGCTTCACTTCTATACCCATTTCATTGGCCAGAACTAGTGTCTGCATGACACGTTGTCTAGCTGTGCTCTGGAGAAGGTGGAAGCAGCGAGACAGTCTCTGCTAAGGGTGAAATAGGAATGGGGCTCTTGGGAGGCTCAGTCGGTTAAGTTGCCATGATCTCCCTGTTCTCAGTTCGAGCCCCGCATCAAGCTCTGTGCTAATAGCCTGCTTCAGATTCTGTCTCCCTCTGCCCCTACCCTGCTTGCATTCTCAAGCATTCTCTCAAATAAACATTAAAAAAAAAAAGAAAAGAAAGAAATAGGAAGTGCCTATGCTCAGGTTTTGTAAAAATTAGGAAAAACTAATCCTTTGCATAAAAAATTTCGGTCAAGGGGCGCCTGGGTGGCTCAGTCAGTTAAGCGTCTGACTTCAGCTCAGGTCATGATCTCACAGTTCGTGAGGTCAAGCCCCGTGTATGTCTCTGTACTGATAGCTCAGAGCCTGGATCCTGCTTCAGATTCTGTGTCTCCAGCACTCTCTGCCCCTCCCCCCACCATCTCTCTCAAAAATATATAAACACTTAAAACAATTTTAAGTTTCAGTCTGTTTCTTTTTCTTTTATGAAAGTCATAATCCAAAAGACTGACAGAGGTGACTATTGAACACCCTCAACCCTGCCAGAAATATCAGTAAATTCCCAAGTAGAAGTTAATTACCACACCTTCAAAGACACCAAAGAAAATGTTTATCACTTTTACCAGTAAGACTCAATCCTGAAAACATTATTTTCACAATATCGTATATCAGATGATGAAATAAAATGTATTTGTATTTGATGCGGTTCAGCATAATTATATAAACCTTGCCTTTACAAACTTCTCATAAAAACTTCTTCACATTCTTACCCAAAAAAAGAATTTTGAAAAAGCTAGACATATACCCACTGAGTCATAGAATAATTGGAATTCTGACAGGAAGATAACTGTAAAGCAGTTCTTTAAAAAGGAACACCATTCTGCTTTATTTAAACTCCAAAGTAGGTAAGCATTTTATGGGTCGAGATTTTCCAATACAGGGTATTATGCAATACACAGCTCAGCTTTGAATACTTTTCTCCTTGGTTCTTCCTGCACACCACGCACATGCCATTTGGTGACACCCTGAGGTCTGGGAGGCTCTTGGATTAGACTTTCTGAAAGGAAAAGGTTATTCTACATCATGTATAGAAAGAAGCTTTGATGATTCATAAAATTAAAGCCTTTTAGTTCCTGGCAGGGGAGATTTCCTAGTCAATGTGTCGAAAGCAAAGTGGCTGTATTATAACCTGCCCCCTGATAGAACCAAAGACCCCAGCTGGCTCTTTTGCAGGAAGGACACGAGCATTAGGCCAACATTGATGCGACGACTTTGAAGCACGGCACAGAGTAGACAGAGACGTTGTCAGCCTCCAAAAAAGACAATGGGTGCGTGCCAATGAGTCTGCATGTTATGGAAAGTATAAGGATTGTTCCAGCAAATGCCTTCTTTTATATCCATCCGCATTTGTCCTGTACCTTGGTCCAGGCCACTGAGGTATGACTGATAACTTTTGCCTCAGGAAATGAAGATTTGTACTGTGAAAGGGGGTCTGATCAAATTGACTTAGCTGAGAGTCCCAGCAGGGACTTCCATCCCCTTCTTATCTTCTGTTTTCATCCCACCCAGTGTTTGAGCTTTTTCCTGCCTGGAGAGAGCACTTAGTAACATTGGTGCATTGGTTTCTCATCAGCATCAGAACTTCATAACTTAATAGTTTGTTAAGAGCTTTAAACTCCGTAAAGGAAGTTCTTGGTTTTTCCTTTACGTATATCAAAAGAACATTCTGTGTTTTTCTTCCCTTTCCCATTACATAGAGTTCTTTTTATGCCAGAATTCTACCCTTAGTGTATTTTGATCTTTACCTGTTCTGATTACACGCCATCGCAAACAAAGCAGTGAATCCAATTATGCATGGAACGTGGCATTTTAGAGTATGTGGTGTGGACCACTCTGGCACTCTAGGCAATTGTAGGTGCTCTGTGGAGAGAGAATTTATGAATTAATAAAAAAAATTATTAATTTCCTTAAAATGTATTATTTGACTCAGAAAGTAAAACAGTCTCTCCATTTCTTTTTCAATCCTCTTAAGAAGAAAGTCTCAACTTAATGATAGTTACATGTTCATGCCTCTTTACCACTTTCTGTTCTCTTTAAGGAGAAAAAACGTTTCAGGGTGATCTTCAGCAGAGAATTTCATCTAGCTAAAACGTAGTAATCGTTTTTCTCACTATTTTTAGTCTTAGTTTTCATTTATGGATAGCAAGTGAAGCATTTTCCAGTTACCAACTAATAGAAAATTTCTTTTAAAATAAGTAAGTCAAGGGGAGCCTGGGTGGCTCAGTCGCTTAACCATCTGGTTCTTGATTTCGGTTCTGGTCACGATCTCCCTGTTGGTGAGTTCGAAACCCCGTTGGGCTCTGTGCCGACAGCACAGAGCCTGGTTGGGATTCTCTCTCCCCTTTCTTTCTGCCCTTCCTCTGCTCGCGTGCTCTCTCTCTCTCAAAATAAATAAATTAATAAATAAAATTATTTAAATGCTAAAAAGGGAATCATCTTAAAGGAAAATATTGGATTACAGAGTAAGTGGTATGTAAATGAATCAAGATTGAAAAACACAGGTAGAGTGAAAACAACACTGGTCTGTGAGCCAGAACACCTGAGTTTCTATCCTTTGCCACTAACTAGCTATTGACGTATGGCAAGTCAATTAACCTCTATAGGCCTCAGTTTTTTTTATCTATAAAAGATTGTAAGAGATCAGTGCTTCTCAATTTTGTCTCCACGATAGAGTCACCTGAGGAGATTCTAAGATCCCAGTGCTTGGGTCACAACCCCAGACCAATTATGTCAGACTCCCGGGGAGTGAGACCTAAACCTGGGTATTTTGCAAAGCTCCCAGATGATTCTACTGTGCATCTAAAGTTGAAAACTCCCACCTTAAATGACGTACAAGGTCCTTATAACACTAAATTTCTGATTAAAAGATAAAACGAAAGGTTATATAAAAGATGTATTAAGATAATCTAGAAATATATCAGCATTTCATGTAAGTAACTGGTTATCACCATCATTCGTGGATTTAGATATTCAAATACGCCCTGAATGCATATAACAATTTGACGCACGAGCTACACAGGGAATACGATGGTGAACGAGGCAGATATGGTCTCTTCCTCATGGAACTGACAATTTGATGGAAGAGGAGCTCACTGAAACTACCACGGTGTTTCTACATTAGATGATGTTGAAGGACACAGGGAGCACATAAGAGGGACATCGTCAGTGTATCTTAAGTTTTATTTAATTCTATAAATAACAATTAAAACATTCCTGTGTATGGCTGGTGTTCTATTTTACCTGGGCTACCAGCTCATGCTAATGCAACATGTGCCAAACAGAATAGCTAGTGGTGGGGAAATTTCAGGTGTGGCATGTGCCATCCATCTCACACATCAAAACTCTCAAGTTGGCATTACACATCTGAATTGCCCCGCAACAAAAGCAAGACAAAAAAATCTCCTTCCACTCTCCTTCTTACCCAGAAGGCACTTTGTATTGCTTGTGTAAGATTTAAAGACTTTCTTTTATAATCTGCTTGAACTCAGAATAGCAATAAGGTGGAACTCATATGAAGGATTCAAATAATGATGCATGCCATTTCATTCAAATAATAAATGTGCCTACATTCTGACACTCTTGTTCCTGGGAGACATGATCAACACTGATTTACACAGAAAAAAAAAAAAGCAGAAGTAATTTGAAATAAAAAGAAACCCTTCACTCTAAGAATGACTCTTGCTTTAGGTAATCTTTGCCAAAATTAAATGTTTTTAAAAAACTAAAAAGAATAAGACCTTGTGACCATTGCTAAATCACATTAATTCCATTTTAAAATGTTTCTAAAAATAATGGGTCACAGTTAAAGTATTCAGGGACCCAGTTAACACTTTTAAGAAATATATAGTAGGGGCGCCTAGGTGGCTCAGTCAGTTAAGCGTCTGACTCTTGGTTTCGGCTCAGGTCGTTACCTCATGGTTTCATGAGTTTGAGCCCTGCATTGGGCTCTGCTTTGACAGCCCGGAGCCTGCTTGGGATTCTCTCTCTCCCTCTCCCGCTTCACTCACACTGTCTCTGTCTCTCTCAGAAATAAATAAATAAACTCACAAAAGAGAGAGAAAGAAATATATACTGGAAGAATTCTAAATCATAACCTAGCAACCCAAAAGAGTAAACAATTTCTGACAGACTACGTGTTGAACGTCACCATGCGGGCACTAGGGTCAGTGCTGTTATATTACGTCTGTTGTTGTATTAGCTGACACATGAGGTGCATGCACGGATCAGAGTTCTGCCACAGTGGCCGTGTGCCACTTTCCGTGACACTGTCTTCCCACCTTCCACCATAAACGCTGACCACTTGGTACCTGCCCAGTGCATGGTAGCTATCAGCTAGGAAAGCAAGGGATCACCACGCAGGGTTTGGTCATTCCTAAGTTTTTGTGGCAGCCTCCATAGTAAAACAAGTACGCTACTTTTCTGTTACTAACTCCAGGCAACGAGAGTTTTTTTGTGTGAAGCACACTGTTGCCAGTTCATTCAACTCAAATCTCCTCTTGCTTTGCTCTTTCTCTCAGGCACTCTGGGTTTTTCCCACTTTCTCTGGTATTGGTTCCCACTCAGTCCATGTATGGAAACCTAATAGTTTTGTCTTACTTTAGTGTCTAGCATCACCTCAAACTCCACATACCACCATTGACGTAAGCAGCTTCCCTATGGCATTTCCACTCCCCATCAGCTCCCCGTTCTTATTTTTAGTTCGCAACACCAGAGTTCCCATCCTCCTCCTCCTCGTTTCTACTAGGCAGCTTGGTTTTGCTACTTCACTCCCAAGCTTCTGCAAGCTCTGCCATCTCTTCCTTCGAAGGGCTTCTTGGTCTCTCTTCCCTCTCCATTCCAGTCCCTCGCACCCTGCTCTACTTCCTGGTTTCACATGCGAGGAGCCAGAGGGAACTCTCAGAGTCTCTTGGCCTCCCGCGTTGTTACCCTCAGCAACCCTTGCATGCTGTTGCTGGGCAAGTCTTCCTAAGATAGCGTCTAAAATAGCACCACAGCCACTCCTGTGTTTAGGAATTCCCAGAACTTCCCCACCGTCTAACGCACTGCTGAGGGTAGCCGTGGTGATGGTGGCAGCCATGACCACGACACGTACTGAGCACTTACTCTGTGCTGGGCCGGGGGCAAACACTGTACGTACAGTATCACTAATTCTTACCAGAGCTGAACCGAGTACATGTCATAATTCCCACTGTACAAGTACGAAGACTGAGGATCGATGGGTTTTAATGACTTACAAAACGGCCCAAGATTTCATACATTAGGACAAAACAGAGATTCAAGTCCAAGTTTAACTCCATGCTTTATGTGTTATGCCATGTTGCTTTTAAATAAAAAACTCATGTGGATTTCCAGTTCTGTTCTAATGTGTGCAGACCCCTCAGGTCTAACTTTATCTCCTACTGCTCTGTGACAGGCCCCCCTCTACTCCATTAGGAAGGTCTCATCTTTGTCCCTTACATATTCCATACTGACTCCCCCTCCCCACCTTTGCTTAATACAGTCTTCACCCCAGGAATGTCGTCCTTTCTAACTTCTGTCTGTCTACATGCTACTCATTCTTCAGGGTCCTGGTAATGTTCAATCTTCAACATAGACTACTCTGAAATTGGGAGCGCTAAACTGTTACTTCCCTTTCCTGGGATTTAACATAAGATCCGTGCTCTATAATTCACTCATTCACAGTTTTGTGTCTCCATTAAATGTGAAACTAGAGAATACAAAGATTATGGAAGTGTGTAGCCGACCAATGGATCTGTGTCTGGATTCCATTTTTTAGGGTGGGACACAGACATGCTAACCATCTTCTCTGAAGCGGAGCTTCCTCATGTGAAAAGAAAATAAGAACCCTCATTCGGCAGGGTTGTTACACAAATTAAACAACCCACAAAAAAAAAATGTAAAGCTCTGTCTGAGGCTCACAACTCTGTGGTTTCTAAATGCTAGTGAGTTTTCTCTTCTCTTTGGGAGATGGGCTATGACTCATATTTAAAGAACTCTTGCAAGAGATCAGCAACAACCCATGTGCCTTCAGCTGTTATATAATGGAAAGTTGAGTTGTACATTTTAACTGAGACTTTGAGATACAAGATCCAAATATCTAAAACCAATTTCAGGACATTAAAACCCCCTCATTCCAAAGGGAGAGAGTAGAGAGTAAGAGAGGATGTGTGATGTGAATTTGTGATAAGACTTTCTCTTATCTTCGGGGAAAGCAGAGACCCCAACAGATATTTGTATCCCCATATTCATAGCAGCATTATTCACAATCGTCAAAAGGTGGAAGGAACCCAAGTGTCTCCTGACCAATGAACAAACAAAATGTGTTCTATACATACAATGGAATATTATTCAACCTTATAAAGGAAGTCAAAATTCTAACACATACTACAACATGGGTGAAACTTTAAGACATTATGCTAAGGGAAATCAGGCAGTCAAAAGAGGGTAAATGTTGTATGTTTCCATTTATATGAGGTTCCTACAATGGTCAGATTCAGAGACAGAAGTAAAATGGTGGTTGCCAGTGAAGAGTAGTAAGAATGGGCAGTTAGTGTTTAAGGAGTACGTGGTCTCAGTTTGGGAATATTTTAAAGTTCTAAAGATAAATGGTGGTGATGGTGGCATAACCATGTGAATGTACTTAATGCCACACACCTAAAAATTGTTAAAAATGGTGGGGCATTTGGGTGGCTCAGTTGGTTAAGCATCTGATTTCAGCTCAGGTCATGATCTCATGGTTTATGACTTGGAACCTCACGTTGGGCTCTCTGCTGTAAGCACAGAACCTGCTTCAAATCCTCTGTCTCCCTCTCTCTCTGCCCGTTCCCTGCTCACTCTTTCTCTCTCTCAACAATAAACACTAAAAAATTTTAAATCCTCGAAATGGCACATTTTAGGTTGTGTGCCATATTTTAGCACAATACACAAAATACAGGGGGCAGAAAGGGATGGAAAGGTTATGGAACCTGTCCAAATTTTCCCCAGGTGGTGAGAGGACTGCCCATACCTGAGCAGGTTTCCAAGGCAGCGAAGGCCATAAATGAAGTCACATTTGTCCTTACACCTCCGGAGTCCTACTGGTTCAAAGTGCAGGTGACACAAGAATAGCAAATCCAACTTGAACAGACTTAAACTAGGAAGCGGATTTATTGCTTAGGTAACTGCTCTAGGTTATTGTTTCTCACACTTTAACAGGCATCAGAATCACTTGCAGGGCTTGTTAAAACACAGACTGCTGGACCCCACCTCATAGTTTCTGATTCAGCAGGTCAGGGTGATAACTGAGAAACTGCATTCCTGACACATTACCAGGTAGTGCTTCAAGAATGTAGGTGAGAACACTTCACGGTGGATGTGGTCTCCTATGTCATCTCTGTCATTAGGGCTGTGGCTCTGAATGTCTGCCGGTCTCTTTCTTCTTATCTCCGCCATCATTCAGCTTCTCCTGGGGCTGATTTTTCCAACGAGAGCTGACACGTCTACCCCACTTCCAAGTCTCCACGTGGTCCAGAGCAGGAAAAATGCCTCGTGTCCCAGCATTCCAGACAAAAAGTCAAATCAGATCAGTTAGTACTTGTTAAATGAAAGTCAAAATCCAAAACAGAAATCTCTCTGATAGGTGGTTTCCTACGTGGAGATCCTCATCCCTGATCACAACAAAAAGCACAGTGACACCTGCCTGGTTTCTATTCGTCCTATGTCTCTTGCGCTCACAGGCATCTGCTCCCTTGACCATTAATGACAAAGCCCAGCCTCCAGAAACTGTCATTTGAGAGTCTCTGCCAGGAGAGCCTTGCTCTGGTGCTTAGCGGCTGAGATGGATTTGACTGAAATAGGAAACCACTTCGGTGCTCCTTGTGACCACAGCACTATAGCTACTGAGGAGCCTGGTGACAGCCATGCTCAGAGTTAGCAAGGACAAGCTGCTAAGCAGCTGCGGCAGGGCCACCCATGCTGGACACACCCACGGCACCACCAGGACTGCGGGGCCTTTCAGGTCCCTGGCGGTTCAGATGGCGGCAGTTCCGATGGTGAGGGTGGAACTTCAGTCTTCTCTCTGCTTTGTTCTCATCTGCAGGCTTTGTCTCTTTCTTCAGGCTCTACCTAGAAAGACCATCTGGAAAAGCCAATTTCCCTGGATCTGATTTTCTTTCAGGAAATTATCTTTTCTCATAAAATTACAGATGTTTGTTAATAACTGGAAGAACTTTTTGACATCAGGTTAACCTCAGTTCATCACCTTTATAGGTAAAAACAGCAACTTGGTGGATTTCTCATGGCAGAAGACAACGGCTGTTATTATTGATCTGATGACAAAGAAGTTCTCTGATTTGTGGTCCCGATCTTACCCAGAATCCTAGCAGCAAAGGTCAAATGGATCGTGAAGAGAGGGCTGATCTCTGACACAGAACACCTTTATCGCCGGGTACCAAAGCGGTTGACGCCTTCAATGTCCAGCTCCAGCAAGTCTCCTCCAAGAAGCCTTGGCTGTTCACTCTAACCTATAGAGACCTTCTTGTCTCTGAAGACCCAGAGCATTCAGTTGGAACCAGTTGTAATATCCACTATTTAAACATTGTCTGCTTCCTGAGTGTGCCTTCTCCTTTGTCTCCTGAACTGTATTCTGAGCTCTTTGACACCAGAAACCATATTAATATTTATTCATAATCTTCATCATGTACAACACAGCTCCTGACTCAGGATAACTGCTCAATAAATACAGGTAGATTGGTAATCACTGGGATGGAAAAGCCCCATGCAGCACCATGTCCTGTTTGCAATGAGGCAGTTCTGTCCTTGTTACATAGGACATCACTTTAATGAGAGGTGGTGCATTCAATACTGAAAATCATCTGCATTCAATATCAAAAAAGATCTGAGGTCTCTGAATAACTTCCACTGCTTTCTTTGGTATTTGATTTACTTTATTCCCCAGTCAGACAATCCTTTTTACTTCATTAACATAATAACATTTTACCATTTAAACTAGCAAGCATTGAAGGCCTCCAGTGTACAAAAACATGGATCAAAGAGAAACACCAAATAACCTCTGCCCTCAGAGAATTTAATCTTCTAGAAGGGATAAAACATTCATAAATCAACATAAGAAAAAGCAGAATGAGATAAAATCTGTGGGAAAAGTTGAACCAAAATACATTGCAGACAGAATAATTATGGGAATATAGAATTCAGGGTTTGAAGGTCTTAAAACCATATGGGCTACTTCTGCAAAGGCTCATTGAATCCCCTTTGCAATAAATATAGTCAAATACCCAGCCATCTAGCCTATGTTTGAAGAGCTCCAGGAATAGGCACTCATTATCTCCCAGTCTCCCAGTTTTAAACCTAGTTAACCAGGTTTCTTTGTTTTTTCCATCCTATCAATGCATACATGTGAGATCCCATATCTGACCCCTGGGGTGATTCCTGGGGTGCAATCCACCACCCTCTCCTGCACAGCACTGGGCACACCTAATGTTAATGTCATATGTTTCCACTCAGGTATAACTCCACATGTGTGTACACGTCTATACATGTACTATTAAGACAGGTAAAACAGGTATAAAGCAGAAATAAAAATGATGAGATAAAGATGAAATATAGAATACTTCTGAAGTAATCTCACAGATTATTTTATTAACTTTATCTACCCGCTTTACTCTCATTTTAACTATACTGCTTAGTCTTTAAATGTCCTGATAACCATGATGGCTCCCTGCTATCATGGGCTAATATCACAAGGCATAATGTTCCCTACTGCTTGACTTATTATGTATAATAATGGATGTAAACTCATATTTCAGATAGCTTTTTGATGATTTCAGCTGTGTTTGACCAACTTCTAGCCAGATTTGATTATGTTTTTACTTCATAATGTGGCTGACAAAAATCTCGTTCTCAGCGTTGGAGAAGTGCCAGCATTTCTTTGATGTTCTCTTGTTCCTTCAACTCTTGTTTGCAGGAATCATTTTAAGCCACTTATCTATTTTGTTGGGATTACTTTAGTTACATCAAGATAATATTCTCATTGGGTGCATCCAACATGCTACACATCACAATAGCTGAAAGCCAGCCAAGAAGGAAGGCTGCCTGGGTCAACAACCCATTTTAGGACCCCCCTGCTCTTTCCTCAGGATACTTCAAGCATGGGAGGCACACAAGATCTATTTGCATTCTGTACCCCAATGGGACGTCGTGCACCTCTCACTCCATTTGACATTACTGTTCACAGTGATCTCTGTGTGGTTTTTGGCAAGCTCTGAAGGTGACCAAGTTCTTCCCATTGAGTTAAAGCCTAACTGTAGGCTATGGAGCCAGTCTACTCACTCTTCCACATGAAGTCAAAGGTCATGGATTCTTGCTGCCTTAACTGACTTCCCCAAACAGCTCCTTATGGGCCCAGCCCTGGGTGTGTCAGCCTAATGCTTGCGGCCCTCTCTGTCTTTCAGCATCTCTTTCTCCTAAATACATATTGCCTCTCAGGATCTCTAGCCTTACCTCCTACCAGCTGATTCCACCTGTATTCCAGCCTGTCGGGGGAAAAAAAAATCTATATAGACAGATAAATAGAGAGACATTTGATTGTAAAAATAAATTCGTCACCTTGTTAAGAGAAGTCTGAAACATATGAAACATGGAAAATAACAAAAATTAAACACTGAAATCATCCATATTTCACATCTCAGTGATAAACACTGAAATGTTTTAATGTTTGCCCTTCCAGATTTTTCTGTATGTATAAACTCACATACATGCACATTTCATTCCATTCTTTTTGTTTTCTTTTTTTAATCATTAGACTCCACGCATATCACACACATCTAATCTGACTGAATAAAATTAGAAATTAGAAGTGGCCTGGTCAACACCAACAAGCTGACGTGACAAGATGATAGAGAGTTTTTCTAACCTAGACACTCTTCTGCAGAATAGTTTTGGAGCTTGGAGTCTGTGTGTGCATATATAAGACCTACAAGAAACAATGTCTTTGTTTTGAAAAGAATATCCAAACCCCACTCATGATGAGGATTCCTGCCCCACTGTCTTCCAAGAGGTGTTCAGCTTCTCTGGAATATTTTCCACCTGGGAACCTCACAACTTCCCAAGGCACCCATTCCATCCTTCCCTCACCCCCACATTCTCATTGTTAGGAAGTTTGGACTAAAGATAAAAGGAGCTGATGCCCCAGAGGCAAAGACAGTGCAGATCAGGAAAAGCTAAAAAGAAGCCATAGAATTAGAAATGGACTGAGAAGGGAAACAAGGTTGAAAAGCCTTGAGGATTTAGCTGTTGTGGGAAGCCGAGGGATGGAGTGCCAGGAAGGGCTTATTCCTCGGGCTTTCAGGTAAATTGCAAGACAATCAATCGCACAAGAATGGATGACAAGTTGTAGTATTAAACATATGGGCCCATGTGGGTATCTTTGAGAGGGTGACGTTTGAGCTTAGTCCCATAAACAAAATCAGGTTTGGGATTGGTTTTGGATCTGCTATGTGAAAAAAATTAATTTCTGGGGCACCTGGGTGGCTCAGTCGGTGGAATGTCTGACTCTTGATTTCGGCTCAGGTCATAATCTCACAATTAGTGGGTTTGAGCCCCATGTCGGGCTCTGTGCTGACAGCTCAGAGCCTGGAACCCATTTTGGATTCTGTGTCTCCCTCTCTCTCCCTGCTCACTCTCTGGCTGTCTCAGAAATAAACATTTAAAAAAATGTTTTTAATTAATTTCTAAAGTGTCCAACAACCACTGGAGTCAGAGAGCTACTGGACAGACGGTCAACTAGGAAAGCCAACTGGCCTCTCAGACAGGTTCTCACAGATAAATCATCACCCTTCAGTATCTTCCCCTCAGGTTTTTATGTCCAGAGGCTCAGTTTGTCCTGTGCTGTCATGGTGGCTTGGGCTTCGGTATTCTGACCAGCATTAACAAAATTCAGACAGGATTAGTATACAAATCTGAGTGCCAAGTATAAAGGGTAAGTACAAAATTTAAAAAACTATTTCCCTGATGCAAAAAGGGAGACCCACACCCCCTCCCCCTTTCCTTCAGCATTTACTTTAGAAAACCTATAACTGTAAATTCTTTCTCTGACCCTCTAGATGTATGTAAACCATTTTCCAAGCTAAACCAGCCTCTTGCGAGCTTTAAGACCCAAGAATACTTTTCTCAAGGATGTGGGAATCATCTCTGAAATGTAATCCTCAAGGAAGAGAAAGCAGCCCCGGGCTCCCGCTTTCTGTGGGAGGGTAGGAGCCTAACTTCAGCGGGCCAGCTGGCTCCGACTTGCAAACCTCCCTCCTGTCATAAGGAAATTCTATTTTTCCTTTAGATAAAACCAATTAGGTAACCCGGAGGACCATCCCAATTCCCAGGTGCATTTGCGGTTAACTATGTGTGACTAAAGGTGCTACTGGGTTTTCTTACTCGAAGACTATCGTTTGCCTTGAGAGCATGTATGTAATAAGCTGTATCTGCTCATCTACATGAAAGGGCAAGATTTCTTTCTGTCTTTGCCATCACTTAGCAGATTGCCTGTGATGTGGGTCATATTCATGTTCAATGCCCATCCAATAATAAAAATGTCCCCTTACTCCTCTACTTCTGGGGAAGAGGTTTTATGAGTCGGGGAAGGTTTTGATTTCTGTTCCCAACTCAAGTCATTCGCTGACAACGAGAAGTGCTCCAGCCACCCAATCCTCATATTCTCTCAATATGAGAATCCTCAGCGACCAAATGACCTCTAGAAGACTCCCTGGTGAGTATTATGGTTTGAATTGTGTTTGCCCCAAAAGATACATTAGAGGTTAGCCCCCAGTACCTCAGAATGTGAACTTACTTGAAGATAGGATCTTCCCAGAGGTGATCAAGCTAAAACGAGAACATCAGCATGGGCCCTAATCCAATGTGACCAGCCTCCTTAAGAAAGGGGGACATTTGTTACAATTTAAACTTATTGCAATTCCAGTGCAGTGATGTCACTGTCAAAATGACACCTTGACAAGGAATTCAGATATGTGCAAGAAACTATATTTTAAAACTTTTGTCCCCAAACAAGATAACCTGGTTTGATGGTCTTCAAATAAATAAAATATCCATAAAAATAATATATAACACAATTGAGTGCGTTTGGGGAATATACTTTTTAACTTAATTTTTATGTTTTTTAACTTTTTTTATGTTTTATTTTATATTTGAAAGAGAAACAGCATGAGTGGGGTGTGGGGGGGAGGTGGGCAGAGAGACAGAGACAGAATCCGAAGCAGGCCCCAGGCTCCAAGCTGTCAGTGGAGTGCAGGACACGGGGCTCAAACCCACATACAGTGAGATCATGATGTGAGCCGATGTTGGATGCTTAACCCACTGAGCCATCCAGGAGCCCCTCCATGGTTTTTTTTTAATGTTTTATTTATTTCTGAAAGAGAGAGGCAGCGTGAGCAGGGAAGGGTCAGAGAGAGAGGGAGTCACAGAATCTGAAACAGGCTCCAGGCTCTGAGCTAGCTGTCAGCACAGAGCCGGACACGGGGCTCGAACCCACAAACCGTGAAATCATGACCTGAGCTGAAGTCGGACGCTTAACCAACTGAGCCACCAAGGTGCCCCTTGTTTCGTTTTTTAAAGTTTATTTATTTTGTGAGAGAGAGTATACGAGTGAGAGTAAGTAAGGGAGGGGCAGAGACAGAAGGAGAGAGAAAATCCCAAGCAGGCACCACACTGTCAACACAATCCACGAACTGTGAGATCATGACCTGAGCCTAAATCAAGAGTTGAATGCTTAACCGACCGAGCTCCTCAGGGGCCCCCAATTCCAGTGTTTTACAAATGAAACTAAATCATAATTTTCTGGAACGTGCAGCCTCCAGAGGCAGGGCCAGGACTGCCATGGTGGCATAATGTGGCTCTGTAATGGCAGAAGCCCCCGTAGGTGCCTGTCTCAGGTGTCGACTCACCTGCTGTAACAAGGTACCACAGACGGCGGGGGGTGGGGTGGGGGGGGGAGGAGCAGAAATTGATTTCTCACCATTCTTGAGGCCTGAAGTCTGAGGTCAGGATGACATGGGGACTGGCGCCTGGTGAGAGCGGCTTCCTTGCAGATCCTGCCTTCTCGTTGTGTCCTCACATGACCTTTCCCGGGACAGATCGGATAGAGACAGGGAGTGGGGGAAGCAAGTTCCGTGGTGTCTCTTCTCTTCAGGGTCTAATCCCTCCGTGAGAGCCCACCTTCACGACCTCATCTAAACCTAATTACCTCCCAAGGGCTCCATCTCCATATACCATCACAGTGGGGGTTGGGGCTTCAACAAAGGAATTTTGGGGGTGGGGCCCACAATTCAGTCCATAGAATTGCCTTTGAGCAGAGAATGGGGCTACTCTTCCCTCAGGGCTGATGCAGCCCACACCTGGGCATGGCCTGGGCAAGCCAGGCGTGGGCTGGAGTTCAGCTCCCCCTTCCACCTCTGGGATGCATTTGTGCAGTACGTCAATCATACAAACTGCATCCAGGCACACAGACTGTAAAATGCTGGGATCTGGAAAAAAGAGGTTGCTTCACGTAATAGCGAGTCCTGTTCCAGTAATAGAATTATGGGAAAGGGAGAGCTGCCGGGGTAGGTGTGCTTCTACTTCAAGGTTTTCTTGCATCGGCCAGATGGGTTTTAAGTCAGGCCATTCCTCTGTCCTCTCTGGGCCCTCTGGTTGTTCCAGAAGGTTCCCCAGAACTGGCCTCCTTCACGTATCTTCCCGGGTTATTGTTCTCCATCTCCTTTTGCTTTGATTTTGTTCCTCTTCAATTCCCAACTCTAGGTGGGTGACCCCTTCAGCTGTCCCCACTGTTGGCCCCTCAGAGCTTGGCAGAGATCCTGATTTGGGGACTGACGCTTTCTCCAGGAGTCTGTGGCAGGACCCATTAGCCAGGGGCAGGAACTTTCTAGTCCCAGTCTCAACTTCCACAATCCAAACCCAGCTCCAGGCCATTCAGCGAGAGGCTGGCCAGCCCAGAGACGCTTCTCTTCTCTTCCCTCCAGGGCAGGAGATGCACACAGATCATCTCCCAGAGGTGCTGGAGTGGTGTAGAACTCCTAGAAACCCTGCTTGTGGCCTGACATATGGGAAATATGTCTGCTCTGTGAAGGCTGTCTAACACTGAGATTCAAGCAATTTTTTTTAAGTTTATTTACTTGTTTTGAGACAGACAGAGAGAGAGCAGGGGAGAGGCAGAGGGAGAGACAGAATCCCAAGCAGGCTCCACACTGTCAGCATATAGCCAAACTCAGGGCTGGAACTCACGAACTGTGAGATCATGACCTGAGCCAAGATCAAGAGTCGGACGCTTAACCGACTGAGCCACCCAGGTGCCCCATGGCTTTTCTATTTTTAAGGCTCCCTTTGTGTTAGCTCTAACACGACTGCTACTGTGTTCAATTTTATCTTTGACATCAAAGGGTTTGATATCTGCTCACTGTCTAAAAGACTTATAGCAGTGATGTTCTTCGAAAATTGAAAGCCCTTTCATTTTTTTCCCCATTTAATCCCTTAAAATCTTTGGAAGAGAGTTATTATTCTTCTCATTTATAGGGGGAGAAGCAGATTTTGGGGGAAGGGATTTATAACTCCCACCCAACCTGAGGTCACTGGCTTTTGAGTCAATTCTTTGCTGGCCCCCTGTTTTAACGTAAAATGCTGGGCAAATGCTAGCTGGTCAAACAACACGAAAATCACTGGTGATATAACCTCAGGACTTTCATTTTAGTGGAAGATATGTTTCATGTTTTATTCCTGAATAACAAAGTTCCATTATGGAGGACATATTCCAGCTTAGAAAGATACAGTGTCCTATGTCTCAGGTGTTCCTTCTTAAGTTTTCTTTTTTTTTTTTTTTAATGTTTTTTTATTTATTTCTAGGAGAGAGAGAGAGACAGCGTGAGCAGGGGAGGGTCAGAGAGAGAGGGAGTCACAGACTGAAACAGGCTCCAGGCTCTGAGCTGGCAGTCAGCACAGAGCCCGATGCGGGGCTCGAACCCACGAACCGCGAGATCATGACCCAAGCGAAAGTCGGACGCTCAACCGACTAAGCCACCCAGGCGCCCCTTAAGTTTTCTTTTTAATTCTTTTATTTTTGAGATATAACTAACATAACATTATGCCTATTATTTTCAGGCATACAATGTAATGATTCAATACTTGTATAAATTGCAAAATGATCCCCACTATAGATCCAGTTAACATCCCTCACCGTACAATTACAAAAAGTTTTTCTTCTGATTAGACTTTGAAGATCTACTCTCCTAACTGCATTAGAGCAACTGCAGATGTGTTTCGAATGGGTAAATTAGATCAGCTAATTAATTATATATCAGTTAATAAGATTAGCTGAGATATCTTATTTCATCCATTTATGAAATGATAACAAATACTTTTAAAATATTTTCTAAATAGAAGCCTCAAGGAGATACATCCTCTGAGAAATATAAGAGTTGGAACTGTGAATGTGCATGGCTCCCAGGAGTTGACTCACGTGACCCAAGTTCTTGCTTGATTTCACCTCCTCATGGGGGCTCGGGAACATGTTCTATCACCAGATCCCTTTCTCTTCTATGTCTTCCCTCTTTCCATTTTCACTGGCTCCTTGTCTTCAGCCTTGAAGTCATTAAGTCCCTTCCATCTACACACACACACACACACACACACACACACACACACACACGCTTCCCTTATTTTGTGTGTCCCTGTAACCACCACCCTACTGGGTCTTTTTCCCTCTTGTTCTTACTTAACCATAATTCACGAAAGAATACTCTGCATTCTGCCCAATTTCTCACCTCCTTTCTCCTTGTATCCAGCGTTCACTCATGCACATTCATTCAACAAAATTTTTTTTTTCTTATATGCCAGCCATTGTCCCAGGTGCTATGGATACAAAGATAAGGAGTGTTTCTATCCCTAAATACACGTGGTTTAGGGAAAAGAAACTCAAGTGGTAAAACACACTGATTAGGAGCACAGGTTTAAGAGTTCAACTGCCTGGTTTGGAATTGTCTCTCCTACTTACTAGCGGCGGCCTTGGCCAAGTTACTGTACCTCTCTGAGCTTTAGTTATCTTAGCATAATGGGGTTCATCATAGCACCTGCTGTCAAAGGTTGGTGTAAGGATTATCCAAGGTAAGCACATGCAGCATTTAGTCCAGAACCTTGCAGGTGGTAGCTCTTCAATACGAGCAAGCAGTTTCTGTTGCTATCACATTATGGTGGGACAAGACCCAAATAGGGGCATGTAAGAGAATGGTTTAGGTACAGGGCACTGCCAGTGGAAATGAGGAGAGGGCACACAGCCCTTCTGGAGCCACCTAGGTGGTGTGGCTGGGATGTAAGGTGAGGGATTTAGCGAGGAGTGTGAGCTTGGAGCGCCTGAGTGGCTCAGTTGGTTAAGTGTCAGACTTGGGCCTAGGTCATGATCTTACGGTTCATGGGTTTGTCAGTTCTGCTGACAGCTCAGAGCCTGGACCCTGCTTCAGATTCTGTGTCTCTCTCCCTCTCTGCCCCTCTCCTGCTTGTGCTCTGTCTCTCAAAAATAACTAAACATGAAAAAGTTTTTAAAAAGAGAGAATGAGCTTGATAAGTGGAGTCTACCACTGCTACCTTTTTTTTTTTTTTTTTTGGTCTCTTTCATCCATTTATGCATGCATTCATCAGTCTGTCCATGCCTAGCATTTTTCTTCTTTAAACATCCTATTAAATGAACATCACAATCCTCTTTCCCATCAACGTTACACACCGCATTCCATTACCAGCCAATAATCAAATACAGGATTGTTTTCATAAGATTTTTTTCTCTTTTATTCGTGTCAAGTTTCATCCTGTTTCTGCTTGGGCTGAAAGAGCCCGGGCTGATTTCAGAGACCGCTGTTTTCCTTTCTTATTATGCTTTTATTTTATAATGGAGAAATTTCAGGAACTACTTTGGGTGCTTTTAGGACATTTGTTCATAGCATTGTTTAATGAAAAGTTAACTTTTTAGGGAAGACAGAAAGTCCAAAAAAATACTTTTTGATTTTTGAGTTATAATTAAATACACGTTCAGAGTTTTAAAAGTCAAGCTCCATAAGTCATGCCAGAGCGTGGAAAGACTTCATAGAGGAGTTATGCTTTTTAACAAACGTCGGAAGCAGATGATGCCGAGATTAAGCGGTGGGCAAACGTATTGTAGCAAGTGACGATCGTCAGCCTGGAGTGTTTCTCATAACTCCCACAAAGCAAGAGGAGAGAACGCCAGAGTGTAAGATCTTTAGAATGGAACTACAGCAGGGGCCAACAGAGGTTGGTTCGATTATTGTAAAAGCGCCTCTAAGACTAAAAGCTGGGTTTTTTTGTTTTTTTTTTTTAACATTCCTAGCACATGAAAATCGTTGGCCTCAATGTTTTGATGTGCTGAGCAAATGGGGAAATGAGTATTTCCACTGCGGCCAAAAGCCAGCACATTTTTCTTATGACTCATCTTGTATCTGAATTCTAAAAGTTTGGTTTGCGGAAGAAGCAGAGGCTCCACACTCTCATTTTCAGTTAATCTCTGTCTGTCTATATAAAGTCAGGCTGTGCTTCAGGATGAGTTCTGTGTGACAGTTCCATTCAGGGTATATTTTCTAGGGTCCTTGATACTTGGGGTAAGAAGAGATTTTTCATCTCTAAATTTTTTATTTTTTTTTAATGTTTATTGAGTTTTGAGAGACAGACAGAGAGTGAGAGGGGAAGGGGCAGAGAGTGAGGGAGACAAAAAATCCGAAGTAGGCTCCAGGCTCCGAGCTGTCAGCGCAAAGCCAGAAGTGAGGCTTAAGCTCACAAACCGTGAGATCATAACCTGAAGTCGAAACCAGAGCTGAAGTCGAATGCTTAAGTGACTGAGCCACCCAGGCACCCCTAATTTTAAAAATTTTTTAAGAATGTAGACACAATGTTGTATGTAAACAACAGCAAAACAACAACACTATGCTCCTTTTTGTTCCTTATGCTGTGAATTGGTATAAGTATCAAACCCTGATCTTAGGCAAGTAATTAATATTTATGAGCTTCATTTTGTTCATTTGTAAAATGGGAAAAATATCGCCACACTGGTTTGTTGCAGGAGTTAAATGAGTGAATATATGTAAATAGCTTATCACAATGTCGAACACATACTCACTGTTCAATAAACAGTATCTGCTGTTGTGATTGTTAATACTGTTCATATTATTATTGATTTAATAGGAAGAACATTGTCCTGGAAATCCTTAGAAAAACTAAGTTTTGGGGTACCTGGGTGGTTCAGTCAGTGAATTGTTGGACTTTTGCTCAGGTCACGGTCTCATGGTTCATGAGTTCAGGCCCCACATCAGGCTTTGCACTGATAGCACAGAGCCTGCTTTAGATTCTCTGTCTCCCTCTCTCTCTCTGTCCTTCCTCCATTCTCTCTCTCTCTCTCTCAAAAATAAACAAACATTGAAAAAAATGTTTTAAGAAAAAAAAAGAAAAACTAAGTTTTCAAAAAATAACTACTTAACTCACCACTAAGCTTATTTTGTTTACTTAACCAATTTTGAACCATAATTTTCTCATCTTAAAATAGAGTTTGGCCCAGATAACTTTCCCACTTTAGTACTTAGGACTCTACAAATAAATTGGTCAGTACAGTGAAGTTCTTCATCTCCATCCCCTGGTGTCCCTCCATTTTTCCTGACATCTTCAACCACAAGCAAGACTTGTGTCCACGGTTCCACGGAGCTCTTACGTCTGACTCCACGCTGGCCAGCTGTGTGTGTAGATGCTGGCTAGCTCTGAAGAATTTCGGAGGAAAAGATTCTCTAGGGTAATAATTTTTAACTACAAGGACATAATGTCTAGAAACACATTTTAATACTAGTGGGTACACAAATAACATTCAGACTTGTCTTCAAGAGATACTGTTCCATCATCCAGCGAGAGCAGAGAATTGATGACTTTGTCCTATAGTCCTTGATGGAATGTAACCATTTTAACTTGGAAACAAAGAAGGTATCGCCTGGGGAAATAATTCTCCAGGCTGACTCCAGTTAAGGGCGTTAGCCATAATAGTACAATAATGACCCCTTGCCTCTACAAAGCCTTCTGTCATATAGTATGCCATTTCACCCCCCACAGCAACCACGTAAGGCAGGTAGGGAAGCTATGGGTATTCCCATCGCTGAAATAAGGAAACTGATGCCTAGAGAGGTGTGACCCTGAAATTACGCAGTTTATAAGGGCGTGTGTTACACCAGAGAGAGCCATGGCTTGCTGGCCATGTGGGACATCCAGACACCTTCTTACACCGCATCTGAGCAGCAGCAATGCTTCTTCACCACTGGTTTCCTTGGAAACTGACAAAACATTCAGCATCTCTGTCAGATAAAATGAAGCAAAGAAAAGTTTCCAAAGAAGGATTTACCAGGTCAGATTTACCAGAAGCAGGTCTGCTGGATACATGTATGGGGTAAGGGGAGGGGAGGCACTGTCCTCATTCTCTATTAAGAGATATCCTTATAATCCTTATTAATAAACATTTTTAAAAGAGCTGTAAAACTATTCATATTCCAGTATGCCCAAAAATCACCCACGGAGGTCATACTCAGTTTAAAAGCACAGTCATTTAGGACATTTTACGGAGAAAATGTTTCTGCTTATTATAGAGGAAAAATAGCATGTAAGCATTTTATTAATTGAATCAATCAAATACAAAAACAAATTCAGGTTCATGAATCAGGAGATAGAACAATCTTGGCCTGTTTGTAATTTTGCTTAGTCAGTTCTGCAGATAGAAGACAATGACAGACGACTTGTCTCTCTCTGATTTTCCTTGCTTTGCTTTGAAAGAGAAAGATGCCTCTTATGGCTTCTCTCTGGACATACCCTGTGCACCTAGGACTTCGTAATGGGGCATCCCTGGTTGAGAGGTTGTCAGAGGCAGAGGGGGTGGTTGCTTATCACTGACTTGGAAAGGGGATGACAGACAAGCATTGTTGGTTATCAAGCCTTTGAGAGGCTCAACCAAATGGACCCCAGGGGGGTCTTCCAGCTAGAAGGCCAAAGATGTCCCTTTTCCCCTCCTGGGAATCAGGCAGCTGAGAATGTCCAGAACTGACAGGCACCGAAAACATCCCCCAAATAAAGAGGGAGAAAAATGAAACTCACAGAGGCCCTCACTCCATCTCCTCCTTACCTTGTCATGGGCAGACCCACAGCCCTGACATATAGGCTACATTGGGTTTGAATTGTGCTCTCAAGCCTTAGAAGACACGACCAGCAGTGAGGTTTGGGAATGATGGAATCACTGCTGTCCTTTGTTTCCCAAGGTACCCAGGTGTGAGTGCCCTGTTGATGGTGCCAGGCCAAAAAGGGTCCCAGAAGTACATAAAAATATGGCTCTAAAGCTTAGTATATCCCTAAACCCATTTAGCCAACTTTCCAAAGATTGGGATCGCTTTGTTCCAGCTTGAGAAGAAAAGTCCTCAAACTGGCTTGTTCTGTTTTGTTTTTGTTTTTCACTGCGGGTTTCAATCTTTTAATCTTTGCAAAGCCTGGCATATCAAAATCCAAAGTCATCTGAATAAAGACTACAGATAAATTGTGAATGTATCACACTGTTAACGTCTGGGAATATTTAAAGAGAATACTGATGCCCCCTCACCAAGGACCGCCAACACAAGAGTAGTCCCTTTGCATTTAACCTTCCCTGCAGCCCCAGGAAGTAGGTGTTATTACTATTTGCACTTCTCAGATGAGGAAATAGGCTCATCAATAGTGGAATAATTAGGTGTATGTAGTAACTATATACCCCGTGTTCTGTCGATGCAATAGCCCTACAACGTCACTCAGAAGCATTAGGAAATATACAGGCAGAACCCAGAAAGGAAGAAAGCTGAAAAGATTCGCAGGGTGTGATGGGGCTCAGTATCTGTGTGTGTGTGTGTGTGTGTGTGTGTGTATGTGTGTGAGTGCACTCACACACTGAGTCTGTGACACAAACTCACCCCTATAAACGTGAAGACAAGAGCAGGTCTCTCTGTACTTTGACACCTCCACTGAGCGCTGCTCAGAATAGCGCTGGCCCGGCTGTTGCCTCATCCCATTACAGAGCGGCATGTCTGTGACTGTCCATCAGCCCTCCCAGTGCTTTCCACCTTCCCAGCTCTCCTTTCTCTGACGACCTCCCCAGCTGGCGTGCTGGATTAGCTCTCCGTGGCTGGTTTGATGGGCACTTCCCCAGACTGAATCCCAGTTCCTCTCTCCTGCTCTGCACCGGCTCCTTTGGACATCTGCTTTGGCTTCCTCTGCTGGTCTGTGCAGTACTCACTGTGCCTGTTCTCTTCCAAGTTATTAAGAACAGAAGTTCACTGAGGACAGCCTGGACTCGGTCTTCTGCATGATGCCTCTCCGGTGGCAGCTACCCCCTCACCCCTGACATGGGCACCGAAATGCCAATGCTTGGCCTCTACAACATGCTCTGAATCCCAGCCCCATCATCTGGCTACTGCTTTACTTCCTGAGCCTCAGTTTTGTTATCAGTATGATGGGTACAGTGATCCCTTCCTCAAAGAATTGGAAGTAGTTCACGAGATAATGCTATAAAACACTCAGTTTGTGACAGATATCGAAAAGTTCTAGCTATTATTAATATTGTTATAATTACTTGACATGTTCCTTACCTAGTGACAGGGCTCCAGAGCCTCCGGCTTTCCCAGCATCTCAGAGCTAAATATAACATAAGCCAGACCATGTCCTGGAGGAGAGAAAGAGAATTCTGACATGGGAGAGAGGGAGCGATGGAGCCTAGTATATGCCAAAGCCCACTATATACTGTAAGAAATAAGTAAGTAGATCCTGTAAGAGTAGGTAGTTTTATTAGAGCCAGGTTTCAGAGGAAGGAATGAACAAAGACAGGGGCCTGAAGGACAGAGGATTCATGGTGGGGGGATGATAAGAGCGAAGCCAGATCATGAGGAGCCTAAAGCGTCCAGCTGAGGAGCTTATTTTAAAATCAAAAGGGAGTCACCTAAGCGGTAGGTCAACACTGGAGCTATTCTGGGTGGCAGCGTGTGTGTAGAGGCTAGATGGGGATAGGAAAGTTCTAGGCAGGAAGATCAAGAAGGTCGTTCATTTTAAACCAGGTTTGTCTCATTTACTATGACAGAGATGGTGGCAGTGGCATAAAAATATCAGGACTCAGATTAGAACTGAGTAAGGAAGGCGCAGTGTGGTCAGTCAGAGCTCTGTTGCTTTGACCAATCCAGCCAACACCCAGGGAAGGAGTGCAGTAAATCAGTCAACTTAAACACAAAAGATTTCCTAGACTCAAAACAGGAAGAGGAAGAACATAACTCTAGGTATTATGCTGCTGAAAGCAGGACTGAATTAATGAAAGGGGAACTGCCATTCTAGAAACAATTAAAAAGAAAAGAAACACAAGCACAGAGAGGCAGAAGTTGGCAAGTATCCAGAGGAAGGGATTCCATGATTCCCCCAATTCAATCCCCCACCTCTGCACTGGGTATATTTGACCCTGCGGTGGGTCTTGATGCCATTAGCCTTTCAATTTGTCACAGACGCTCCTGTTCTGACTCAATATTCACCAGGACGACTCCTGATTATAATTCTGTTTTGCATATAAATACTCCTACAGAAGAATAAACCACCAAGGGGCCAACGTGAACGCCTGGGACATTGGGCAAGACGCAATAGAATGTAGAGGTTAAAAAGCATGGTTCCTGAGTTTAAAACTTCCCAGCTGTGTGACTTTGGGCAAACGACTTGAAAGCTCTACATCTCCATTTCCGTGTCTGTAAACTGGAGACGATGATGGTAGTACCTCAGAGGATCACTGTAAGGGCTAAATGACATATTGCATGTAGGTATCTAGAACAGTGCCTGTATAGAGTAGGTGCTCAAGAAGCCATAACTGCTATTATTACAGATCTCCTTGAAAACTGATAAATGATGGTACTGTGATTTATGCATCAGTCTCGTACGGATGATAACTGTGAGCCAGTGTTACGGCACGCCTTTCCCTATGGAACCGATAAGATTTTTTCTAGATCTATGAAGCTGACAACCAAACCCTCCACCATGATGGATTTATTTCCTTGTCTGCTTCCCACACAATATTGGTAACTCTCTGAGAGGAGAGTTTGTGCCTCATCGTCTCAGTATCCCTAGTGCCTAGAATGGTACTCGGCACGTCATATGTGCTCAACACATCTTTGTAACACCTATATCTATGATCCCAATATTGCCACTCATGTAATTCAGTGTTGTCCAATAGAAAAGTAATGTAAGTCATGTTACTTTTTTTTAAATATAGTTTATTATCAAGTTGGTTTCCATATAACACCCAGTGCTCATCCCCAAAGTGCCCTCCTCCATGCCTGTCGCCCCTTTTCCCCTCTCCCCCACACCCTCATCAATCCTCAGTTTGTTCTCAGTATTTAAGAGTCTCTTATGGTTTGCCTCCCCCACTCCTTAACTATTTTTTCCCCTTCCTCTTCCCCATGGTCCTCTGATAAGTTTCTCCTGTTCCACATATGAGTAAAAACATATGGTATCTGTACTTCTCTGCCTGGCTTATTTCACTTAGCATAACACCCTCTAGTTCCATTCACATTGCTATAAATGGCTAGATTTCACTCTTTCTCATCACCATGTAGTATTCCATTTTATAGATAAACCACATCTTTTTGATCCATACGTCCGTTGATGGACATTTAGGCTGTTTCCATGATTTGGCTATTGTTGAAAGTGCTGCTATGAACATTAGGGTACATGTGTCCCTATGTATCATCACTCCTGTATCCCTTGAGTAAATTCCTAGCAGAGTTATGTTACTTTTAAATGTAACCTTAAGTTTTCTAGCAGCCACATTTTAAAAAGCAAAAAAGGTTATGTGAAATTAACTATGAGGATATCTTTTATATTGGACTTCTACCTCACACCATATACAATAATGAACTCAAACTAGATCATAGACCTAAATGTAAGAGCTGAAAGTGTAAAACACTTAGGAGGAAGTGTGGGTGTAAATTTTCATGATCTTAAATTAGGTGATGGTTACTTGTCAAGAAAAGCAGGGGCGCTTGGGTGGCTCAGTCGGTTAAGCATCTGACTTCGGCTCAGGTCATGATCTTATGGTTTGTGGGTTCAAGCCCCGCGTCGGGCTCTGTGCTAACAGCTAACTTGGAGCCTGGAGCCTGCTTCAGATTCTGTATCACCCTCTCTCTCTGACCCTCCCCAGCTCATGCTGTCTCTCTCTCTCTCAGAAAATAAATAAAAAACATTAAAAAATAATGAGCTCTCGTCACCTTGCTATCCATTCTGTCCCTGGTACTTACCTTCAACTAGATGTTTGGGCCTTCTGATCACCTTCTTACAGTTCCTCCCATTTTAGTTGTTTGATTACCACTCTTATTTGATTCCCTAACAACCTACAGAGCAGGGTTAAGTACCAGGGCCTCTAATTAGGGTCAAAGAGGTAAAGGGACTTTTGCAAGGTCACCCTAGCAAGTTTTAGCCTTCCTGGCTGCAGAATTCCCATTAAATATGGTGTGATGAGCAAATGTCCGAGGTTGGCCTTGGAAACTCATTCTGGTGACCAGGACAATGAGCCTGGGGACCTGAGATTCCTTGTTATGGCAGAAGGGCTGCATCGAAGCTCAGCTTCCTATGGGACAGCTAGCATCCTCTCCCCTGCAGGAAGACTGTAATGTCCTATGGACCCCAAGTTCCTCAGGCACTAGGCAGCTGGCCTTCCCAGAAACTGCTGTAAGCAGCTGGGCCCCCAAACTCAGACTGCCTGGCCCAGGTACCTGAGTGCTCCCCCAGTGACAAAGCAGCTTTCTTATATCTGCTTTCTAGGAAAAATGTATTGGTCTCCTCTTGAAGTATCAACCCTGACTACATGTCTTGCAGGGGACCCTCGCCTGTGGGCCCATAGCAGGCAGTGAATCCATATCTTCTCTTTCTATGTGATCTGCCTTATAGGCTTTCCCTTTCCTCAATAAGGCATATTCCTTAACATAAACTGGGTATGGCTGTACAATTCATCTCAAACCTGACTCACAACATGTGGTGACCCAGAAGGGATCCAACTTGCACAAAACTGAGATTGCTTTTTGGAGAAGGGTTGAAGGATACAAGCACCATTCAATTGTCCCCACAAGGACAAAGCTATTAATACAGTGAGGCAGGAAAAATTTCATGCAAAAGTTATTTCACCCTTATTTTAAATTTATGCCTTCAAGTTATATGTATCCATTCAAGTTATCCCAGCTTTCTTCTGCAACAAACTATAGCATGTTTAAATAAATACAGATCAATAAATGTGTTATACATCATCTTTTCGTTTTATCTAAGACGTGCATATTCTTTATGTTTCGTCTTGCATCCATTTTAGATGCGCACGTGCACGCGCGCGCACACACACACACATACACCACTTATTTACTCTCTGGCAATAGTTCACCAATGCCATTTCCAAAGAAACTTGATTTCTTCAGTGATTTTGAATATTGAGATTCTAAGGACATATGGGAGCATTCTTTCTCTCTATTCCTCTGACCCTACATGTCTCTACCACAGTGATCAAAGACAAAGGATCTTTTAATAGAGAAGCAGATTTCTCAGGAAAATATTAATCAACCCTCAAGAGTATTCTTTTGATTACTCTTTGAAATATTCTCCATCTTAACCCTCACCTGATCCTCCCATATTTGCTGATTCACCTTTAGTCTTATCCCTTCTCTAAAGTTCCTCTCTAGTCGTGGACTCCCAGATCCCGTTCTCTAGCACTTGGAGCTTACATATCAGTTATTACTTATATACCATCATGGAGTAGTACATACTTACTCACATAGTAGCTTAAGAATTGGAACTCTGGTTGATATTTGAGTATATTTGGCCACCTAGAACAGTAAGAATTGATTGGCTTCGATGTTAAGTTATAGTTAATGAAAGAAAAAAAATAAATTTCAAGAAACAATAGTTTTGGGGGTTTTTTTATGCTTTAGAACCCAATAGCTTATCTTTCTGGAAATATAAATTTCCAATTAATTATTCTAAATTCATTCTTAGTTTGTCTTTTAGAAACAACAGCCACCAGTAACTATGTTACTTCTCTTGTCTTCATGACCATGTCATATGTAAAAAAAGAAAACCTTCACATACTTTTTCATTGACTAAAAGTTTCAATGAGCTACTCTCCCTCCAATATTTTTAACTTTTACAATATCCAGAATATGGCCTGAGATTAAATAGAAAACTATAAAGATCATAATGGTTTATTTCATTGCCCTATCAGGTTTTTTAACCTCACTTTTTAAAATGTCCATTAATTGGGGTGCTTGGGTAGCTTAGTCAGTTAAGCATCTGACTTCGACTAAGGTCATGATCTCACAGTTTGTGGATTCGAGCCCCACATCCGGCTCTGTGCTGACAGCTCAGAGCCTAGAACCTCCTTCAGATTCTGTGTCTCCCTCTCTCTCTCTGCCCCTCCCCTGCACGCGCTCTGTGTCTGTCTCTCAAAAATGAATGAACATTAAAAGAATTAAAAAATAAATTAAAAAAATAAAGTGTTCATTAATTTCTTTCATTACTCTCTGACCAGAATGGCTAAAATTAAGCATGACTGACAATATAAAATGTTGAAGAGGATATAAAGCAGCCAATCATTGGTAGAGTTGTAGAATTAGTCAGCCACTTTGGAAAAAAAAATCACAGCTTTTTACAAAACTGAACAGGGGTGCCTGGGTGGCTTAGTCGGTTAAGCGTCCGACTTTCGCTTAGGTCATGATCTCGCGGTTCGTGGGTTCGAGCCCCGCGTCGGGCTCTGTGCTGACTACCAGCTCAGAGCCTGGAGGCTGCTTCAGAGTCTGTGTCTCCCTCTCTCTCTGACCCTCCCCTGCTCACGCTGTCTCTCTCTCTCCTAGAAATAAATAAAACATAAAAAAAAAATACAAAACTGAGCATAACCTACCTCATGATGCAGCAATTTGATCCCTAATTATTTACCCAAGAAAAACGAAAACACATTTTCAAGAGTGCTCATGGCAGCTTTATTCCAGGTATTCACCTTGGACCATGGACAAACAAACTGTGGTAAATGTAACAAATGGAATACTGCTCAACAACAAAAAGAAACAAACTAGTGGTTCAAGCAACACCATGGATGAATCTCTAAAACCTGCTGCGTGAAAGGAGCCTTGGATAATGGAGTATGCACTGTATGATTCCATCTACATGAAGTTCTAGAACAGGTAAAATTAACCTGGGTGGAAAAAAATCACAGCAGTCATTGTCTCTGGGGCTGGGGCATGAGGCATTTTGGGGTAATAGTAATGTGATTTTGACAGGGGTCACCACTAAACAATTGTGCACATTTGTTAAACTTCAGAGAATGTTCGCTTGAAATGTTCATAGATCATTGTGCATCCCTTAAAAAAAAAGCTGTCAACAAAATGAAACTCGAGATAATGGAATGCATGCTGAAGCATTTATGGGGAAGTGATGCTTGCGACTTACTTTGAAATGTATCATAATATTTGATGAATTAATGGATAGGGATGGACAGGTGGGTACAGGTGTGATGAAATAAGTGTATTAACATTATGATAAAATCTGGGCAGCGAGTGCATGGATGTAGAGTACAAATTCCTCCAAATTTTCTGTATGTTTGAAAATTTGCATAATACAATGTTTACTAAAAGCTCACTATCTTCTCTCATCTTCCAAAATCAGTACATTGTCTTTTTCATGTTTCCTTTGGTCCTTAGAATCCCTGGAGGCACAGACACAGCCTCGAAACCCAAGCTCCCCATGTGATGTGATTTGGGACACTCCGGGAAGCCTTCTCTGATCAGCGTCTCCCCTGCCACAACTGAATTTTCTATTAAAGAGTTTTATTTTTTTTCCTTTGGATCTTGATAAATTTACTTATTAGAACTAATAATCTTTTTGTGGATGCCTTGGGAATTTCTATGTGAAAATATCTTAGGCTAATGCCAGTTTTTCTTCTTAAAAAAAAAAAAAAAAAGAATTGTTCCTTTAGATCCAGAGGGAGTTTGAGGTCACCAGAAATCTCCTCTGAAGATGCAAGGATCCTGAGGCTAGGGCAGTGATCTAAGCCTGGGGGAGAATTACTTGTCAAATAACAGAAAGCAGAGCTTTTTTGTTATGGTGAATAAACTATAGAGGAAATGAGGACAAGAAAGGAGAAAAAGAAGCTGTGTGGGAGGGGAAGACATATTAAGGACAAACAATGTAGTTTTGCCTGGGCCATGGTGAGAAAGCAGGGCCCATCAGTAGCGGACAGCTCTCATTCCTGTTCCTCAGGCCACAGCAGCCAGATGCTAGAAATAGGGTCAAGGTAAGGGTCACCAAAAAAGGTTTCTCTGACTCCAGGCTTGCTTGCTCTATAGGACGCTCAGTTCCCTCGATGTCTTCCAGTTTGTCTGGCAGTCCTGAAAGGGTATCTCATCTATGCTTGAGAAGGAATCCTCTCTCCTGCCTTGACCTGCTGAGGCTGTGATTCTTCCTAGACATTCCATTGAAGTCTGGATGCCTGACCCAGGTATTTCTTTTCCCATACCAATTCTGGTCCAGAAGCAGGCTGAGTTCAGCAACCCAATTCCCGTCCATCCTGAACCACATTCTCCCTTCATCCTCTAAATCCCATGTCTTCCCTAGAAATTTCACTGAAACCCTGTTTTGTTCTTTTTATTGCAGCCTCTTCTCCTCAGGTCTTGGGTATAGATCATGAGCATAGGGCTGGGGCCATCTGAGAGACAGACAGGGACTGTCCTGAAGTGTCTCCATTTCTATCACTGACTCGATGTCCTTGGACAATCATGTCACTCTCCTGTCTCTCTTATAATGAATTCTCACTTCCCTTAGGAGGCTTTTAGATTTTTGCACATAGGCCCATAACACTCTCTCCTTTTGTTTCTTTTCAGGCAAAACTGAATATTAAGGAGATATCAGCTAAACCTGTCAGATGGGACCTTAGTTTCCAAGTAAAAACTGTTGATGCATACTTCCATTTATGGAAATAAGTGAATGGATGGATGGATAGAGGTGGTAGATAGAGTCTTATCCACCAACAGATAGAGTGTCACCTCTTCACCTCCTTGCATGTGAGCTTGGCCATATGATTTGCTTTGGCCAATGACACATTCACAAATGTTAACACAAACAGAACGTTAAAAAGTGTTTGTGTGGCCACATGGGTGAGCCCAGTTGGGATGTGCAGGAGAACCACCTAGCTGAACTCAGTTCAAATTGCCAACACCCAGAATTGTGAGTTTCTCAATGACTGTTTTTTAAGTCACTAAGTTCTGGAGATGTTTGTTACACAGCAATAGGTAACTGATACATTGTTGGAAAAGAGGAAGAAGGAATGTGGGATTGATGGAAAAAGTATCCATAAATGGTGAGTAAGATAAAACCTAAGGTCTTCTGCAGATACTGAAATTCTATGATTTGATAAGAAAATCTCAATGTCTATAGTAAGTATAATACTTATAACTTAAACGTATAATTTAAGACCATATCTTCTTCTCTCCTGTGTTTTATATTACAAATTCTAGAGATACACAATATGTGACTGATTACCACCACATCCATCTCTTTACTTCTTGACCATATCTTGTTCTGTCACTGCCAGGGCAATATCTTTCTTGAATTGTGTACTATTCGTAAATGTTTTTCTCATACGATTCACACCATAATCTTGAATAAGAGCTATATGCATAAAAAAAAGAGTTGAGATTTATGTATGAATTAATTTTTTAATAAAAAGAAGTTGAAATCACTTGCAAAGTCACACATGTCCATAAAAGAATGCAGCTGCTATAAGACTTAAGGAAATTATCTCTAGGCTTCCCTCCAATACGATGCAATTTTCAGCAACTAAGACAGAAGCCTTGAAAATAAGAAGTAATAATGGAAATGCTGACAAACCTTAACTCCCACTGCTGCAGGAATGGCAGAGAAAGACCAGAATAATAACAACGCAGCGTGGGTCTCCAGTGTTTTTACCTAGCATTGGCTACAAATGAAAGAACGGGCTTTCATAACAACAACATCAAAATTAAATTACCAATTATCTACCTAAATAATTTCTGAAATCGGGAAAAATAAACGCTATTTAATTTTGGATAAGATTTCATTTCCCGGAGGTTTTTGCTTCCTGCCCCAAGATGGAGGTTGCTCAGATGGGACACTGCCCTGCCCTGGTTTACAGACACCTGGTGTCCACATCAGGTCACATGGAGGGAGCCAGAGGAGAGGTGCGGTTGCATCTTTGTATACAATGTGTCACGCTGAGAACTGTGAGCCTGGAGTTCTGGGAACACGTCCTCTTTCAACTCGGTGTTCAGTGCTTTCCCCTCCCCGGCTTTGACACAGTTTTCTCTTTGAAGCACTGGGACATCAGGAAAGAGCCCGGACAGGTCTCATCTCCATTTATGCTGCCCCCTGCCTCCTCTGCTTGCAAAGGGAGAGCCAAGGGCCTCAAAGGGTCTCCTCCTCTAGATGCCCAGAGCTGGCCCAGCAGGAGGAACTGAGCCCGTGTGGAGGTGAAGTTGCCCTTTACTCATTACAGAACGTCCTCTCCTCTTAGCTTGCCTTTTTTTAGCCTGAAGGACAAAGAAGAGAGAGGAGTCTCAATTTTCCTCATTAATCTGCTCCAGTTGGTGGCCTGTCCAACATCTGAAATCATTTGTGATGTGACAATTATTTATTTATTTTTTTAACACTAGAACCTCATTTTAGGTAGTTTTACCAGTAACAAGAGGAGAATTCGACTTAGAAAACTTTGGGCCAACCACTGAGACCAAAAAAATGAAGACAAAGAGGATGCCTGTGACAGCAAACTAAAGTGGCCTGCTATGCCAAGAATGTACAAGAATCGTATTTTCCAAAGGCCACATTTCTTCTCTGTTCGATAATGACCTGGAACCTCCTCACCAAGTCTTTCTTGGGCTCCTTCGTTGCCCAAGGCTGACTAATGTCAACACTTAGAACAGTTGGACACACAGAGCCTCACTCTCTGAGAGCAGAAGGGACATCAGATGTCATTTTGGTTCACTGGTCCCCCCACATCCCCCATGCATGTCTGGGGGTTGGTGAAATAAGAAAGCAGAGTCTTGTAGGTTATTTGTGTCTCTCCCCGCCCCCCACAAGCTACGTCAAAGCCCTAACTCCCAGTACCTGTGAATGCAAACTCATTTGGGTATAGGGTCTTTGCAGATATAATAAGGCTTAAGATAAGGTCATTAGGGTCATTAGAGCCCTAACTCAATATAACTGCTGTCCTTGGGAGATGGGGTATTGGGACAGACACAAGAGGGGAGAACACCATGTACTGCACAGGAAGAGATGAATGTGTGGTGGCTGCCAGGCAAGGAGCACCAAGGATTACTGGTAAACCACCAGAAGTGAGGAAGAGGGAAGGGAGGGTTCCTTCTGTAGGTTTCAGAGGGTTCGTGGCCTTGCTGACCCCTTGATTGCAGATTTCTGGCCTCCAGAACCATGAGACAATACATCTCTGTTGTTTTAAGCCACATAGTTTGTGGTCCTTTGTTACGGCAGCCCTAGAAGTGAATCCAGAGAGTTTGGGCAAACTGCCTATAATCACACGACTGGTGATGACAGAGGGCACACAGAACATAAGCCCTGTGATTCCCACCGCAGAGTTCCACCCATTGTCCTGGGCTTCATGCCTAAGTTGTATGTATGTGTGCTTTCCTACATTTTCTGGGTTTTTTTCCAGATTTCTATAATAATTTCTCTCAGTAGACTTTACTTATCTCCCCACTCTCCTTTTTTTAAAAAAACATTCAAACCCTACAGGTAAGTCAAAAGAAAAATACAATGAACACACTTATTCGCTTCATCTAGATCCACCAATTACCATTTTGCCATGTTTGTTTCTCTCTTATTTTTGTCTTAAATCATTTGAAAGCTGCAGATCTTCTGACATTTCACACTAAAAGTTTTTGGCATGTATCTCCAAAGAATGAAGACATTCCCTTTCATAGCAATCAGATTCAAGGAATTTAACACCAATACAAAAGAATTGCATAATAAAAAGACGATATTCCACTTTCTCCAATTTTGTCCCAAATAGCCTTTACAGATATTTTCCTCCTTCCCCTTACTCCCATCCCCTCTCCTCTCCTCACAGTTTTTCGATCCAACACCCCATCACCCGGCCACCATGTCTACTTAGTGTCTTTTAATTTTGGAGCATTCCTTCACTTTGCTGTTGTGGTCATACTTGCACAGCATTGATGTGTTTGAAGCATTCAAGCCCGTCGCCTTGCAGAATGTCCCACAGTCCAGATTTGTCTGCTTGTTTCCTCATGGTCAAGTTACACCTTGTCTGGTGAGAATACTTATTAACTAGGTGATGCTGTGTGTTTCATCAGGGAGAACATGTTAGTCCATAATCACAATCACTGATGATGTTAGATTCATTGATGATGGTTGTATCTGCCAGATCTCCCCATTATAAAGGTACCGCTTCCCCATTGTAATTAATGAATAATCTGTGGAGGATACTTGAGAGAAGACTTGTTCTTAACTACATAATGCAGAACATCCAAAGTTAAAAACAAATATTGGCTTGGTATTAGTTATCATCTCTAGCTGAAATATAGCATCTACCGTGTCCTGCTTGATTTACCACATGTTTTTTGCTAGGGTTGTAGGGGGGTGAAGGTTAGAACAAACTGTCCTCCTTTACAAACCACTCGCCTACAGAAACCTGAAGGTCATTCTCATGGTTTTACCAGCACATATAATATGATCCAGCCTTTGGCCTCAGCCAAGATTTCTGACTCTTACTAAAATTTACATTGAAACTTTAAAAAAATATATACACAAAAAATTAAATCTATCAAAGAATAAAATCCTAGGTAGATAACCCCAATACTGAAAGCACAAAACTGCGTTTGATAAAATCAAAGGTATGCTTCTCAGCATGCCAGCATCACGGGTAACACAGAGCTTATTCTATTACACTTGTGGCCGGTGGCATTTTCCTTGTTGGCTCCCACAAAGAGCATGAACTTGAGAAAGCAGAACAAAAATAGATCTATCTGCACAGCCGTGTCAGTCATTTTTGAGAGGTCAAAAATACTCACTGCTTTAATTGGAAATGAGTGCTTTGGTAATTAGTATAACAACATGAAAACACATCCCTAAGGTTCTGAATGAATATTAAACACGTCGAGCACAGTACTTCAGCCACCAGACCCACCCTTGAGGCGCTGCTATGCCACAGGAGGGCGCGCTCTGTGGAATTCCTGTGCTCTTTCTGAACTGTTGTCCCCACTGGATTGCAAGTTCCAGGAGAACAGGGACTTGGTCCTGTTTGATCTCCAGTGTCCAGAACACTGTCTAGCACATATTGCATGACCATGAACTATTGGTTGAATGAATTAATGACTCAAAATAGTGTTCTTTAAGTTTAGGTCAATTCAGCATTTCTAAGCAAGAGATATAACCTCATGACCCCTTTACCTCTTTTTAATTTAATTACAAAATTTGTTTCTTGGGAGTGTGCGAGTAAAGAGGGGCTTCTTGGCTTCTCTATCTCAACCTCTAATACCTCAGCTAGTCATTTCAGGGAAGACACGCTTCGAGGAACTCCTCTATGCTCAGATCTGGTCATGATTCAAACCCCTCAAGACCATCTCTCTCTCTCTCTCTCTCTCTCCCTCTCTCTCTCCCTCTCTCTCCTTCTCTCTCTGTCTTGCAAAGCAGGAACCAGGAAGGACAGGTAATATTCCATTATCCCATCATCGCTGGTATGTTTATCTACTTCCAATATTTCCATTGCTGGGTTGGTAAAGGTCGCGGAGAGAGAAAAGTCTGAGGATTATTAAGGAAAATGTAATTTGCTTATAGGCATTTAGGTGATTCAGTTGGTTATGCTTCCGACTCTCAATTTCCGCTCAGATCATGACCTCACAGTTTGGAGAACTGAGCACTGCATTGGGCTGTGCAGTGACAGCAGGGAGCCTGCTTGGGATTCGCTCCCTCCCTCTCTCTCTGCTTCTCCTCCACTTGTGTACTCTCTCGAAATAAATAAAAAAACTTTAAAAAAAGAAAATATAATTTGCTTAAATGTTTAGCATTTTTTCTCTACATGGTTTTGTTTAGAAATATTGTAATATAAATTTTTTATTCATTTGTTTAAGTATATGACCAAAATAAACGATCTGTCCTATAAGCGTGAGAATAGTTTTTCTGTTCATGTGCAGATGTTCTAGATTTAAGGAAGCTGAAAGAATCAACTAGTATGCATGCACACTTGAATCAGGACCCTGATGGAAGACAGGGCACAGTAGAGAAGGAGAGGGTGCAGGAGAGAGGGTCTCCTCTCAGAAGGAAACGGCAAGAATAAAAATAGGAACAGCAGTAACTTGTGCTTATTGCATGCTATTACTTCTGTGCACAACAACCTTATGTAGTAAGAATTATTATTCCCATTGTAGGGAGGAGGAAACTGGGGTTTTGCAATGTTATGACCTGACAGTACCAGCAGGATGAAGCAGGGAGCACGTCTGAGCTCGGAGCGCTCTTACTTCACAGGGGTTACTTCCAAGTGCATAGTACAATGAGAGCCTGTTATTTACAAATGTTGTCTGGTGAGTTTTCAAGGAAATCTTTGATCATTTCTTAAACTGCTTTTGCTGAGAGACACTCAGGGTAGATAAACTCTTGTAAGACTTGCCCCCGAGTTCAGACAGGGGAATCCCTATACTTTTCTTAACATCTTTTGATGTCATTCAGTCCTTTTATCATGTTGGTCATTCTCCTTGAATCTCGCTTCAAAGATGACACATTCCTTAAAATTATGGCTTAAGCTCAATTCCTCCCAGACATCTATTTGCAAAGAGATGGAAAGCTTTGCTACCAAAGGTGAGATGAACGAGAGGCTTTCGGCACAGCGGGACTACAGCATGGCTGCGGTGACATTCTGTTACCCTTGACCTGCCCAGACAGACCCAATGGCTCACTCTTTCTCTGGTCTCATTGCAAACAAATTAGGGGGAATAAAAAACCCATATATACAAAAGTTCATTTTTTTTTAAATGTTTTATTTATTTCTAGGAGAGAGAGAGAGAGAGAGAGAGACGGCGTGAGCAGGGGAGGGTCAGAGAGAGAGGGAGTCACAGGCTGAAACAGGCTCCAGGCTCTGAGCTGGCAGTCAGCACAGAGCCCGACGCGGGGCTCGAACCCACGAACCGCGAGATCGTGACCTAAGCGAAAGTCGGACGCTTAACCGAATAAGCCACCCAGGCGCCCCCAAAAGTTCATATTTTTTTTAACATAGTACCCAGAAAGAAGTAGAAGGCTTACAATCATCAAGTCTAATTTTATCTAAACTTCAGAAGACTTTATGGGTGGAGGGGAGAATCCTTCTAAAACCAATATTCATGTTGGTAACAGCAGCTTTTCAAAACTATAGTTCCAATTCTGTACCCCCGTGGACACAGGTTTTCTATTCCCCCCACACACTCCCCCAGACATTCAAGAAAAACATTCAAAATCAGTCTTTAAAACAAAAACATATATATTTATTTATATATTTATATATATAGTTAAACCACTTACAGGCAAACAATAGAAATTCCTTTACACAGGAGCATACCTCCTTTCCAACTCCAGCTCACATGTAACCATCCATATTTAGGGCTCCTAACCTTTTGGATTTCATGGACCAATAAATGAATGAATGCATGAAAATGCAGATTGACGTGAGGTTGCCAAGTTTCATTTTGCAGGTAAGGGAAACAATACATCATCAAGACTTCATTAAGGATAACGTAACAGAAAAGAAACATAAATTCATCATTTTAGGTTGAAGAATTTTTAAAAATCATAAAGTTAGCTTACGTAATTTAGTTTATTTACATTAAATCATGGTGTCATTCTTTTCTATTCTTTTCTTTCTTTCTTTTTGTCACTCTGCCACAAATCAGTAAAAATCTTGTCAGAGACTAGGTGACCAAAATTTGGGGACCACCAATCTAAGAGTCTTTCCTGATAACTCCTTCCTCCACCAGGCAGAACTAAACCCCTTCTACCTTCTCTTCAAGCATTTTGTGAATACTTCTGCTATATCACATGGTCTCATAAGTATTCCTGTTAATGTTCACCTAGCAGCTAGACTACATGTTCTTAAAGGCACAAAGATTGTGTCTTACCCTTTTATCCATTTATAGAACATAGCACAAAGCTTAGAACCCTGTAAGCCTTCCAAGAAAATTTATCAAAATAACTGGTACATAAGTCAAATCTAAAGAGAAAGTTCTTTCTTTAGACAAAATGGATTATCTTATTTGTAAACTAGAGTATCACACCAGCCTTTGAAGGTAGATCCCAGAGACAAAGTTATAAGAACACTGAAATGCCTCTAGCACATAGCAATGGCTTACAATTTTAAAACTGGAATAATTTAAAGTTGAAATAATTAGTCAACACTATTGTTCTGAAAAATAATCTTGGCTAAGAAATTGGGTTGGGATTGTGTTTAAACACTGATAGTGGCATCAATTTATACATACTTCAAATGAAAATGGAATTTAGAGATGCAGAATAGAGTATGAATCATCAAAACGTAGGGTAATAACCAGCAGCAAATGAAATCCTGTGTGCTCATTTATCCAGGTGGTTTATTGGTAACTCATGGATCTGTGGTCTGAATACTGAACACTGAGCCAGCAGCTCCCTGGTTCTAAGAAAACAACACGTCCTCATTTCTTTCCCTGATAAAATTTGGCCACAGTTCAACAATGCAGTAAAAATACGTTCCATAAAAGTATCTTTATGGATTTTCTCAATAGATTGATGAATGAGGGATGGAGCCCTCTTCTGAGGGGCGGGATCACCAAAACCTTTTATCCTCTGTACACATACGCCAAGAACATGAAAAGTGAAAGGAATTGAAATTATAATCAATTGTTTCTTGCATAACCAAATGCACAGCATATAAGTATATATAGTGTTACTTCAGCTATTGTTTTTCACAACTTAGTATCCCCAAATTAAATCCTTTAGTGTTATCCTAAGGATAAGGATCAGTTTTGGATTTACCTTCAGCAGTGATTAAATAGAGTCATGAGGCTCCACAAAGCTTTATGGATGAAATCGTGGCAGCCCTGGCCACCGTAAGCAGCGTCAGAGGAAGAAAACTGGAAACCGGGAACAGCACTGCTTGCTGGTGCTCATTCACCTAATGTTCAAGATGCAAGGAATGGAAACAGCTTTGGGGGCCCAACTTGAGCATGAATCCAGTGCTTTTGTACAAACAGCAGCATGTGGGCTCAGCTACATTATTTGCTCCATGTGGTGGGCAGCCTCCAAGATGGCCCTCAGGCATTCCCAGCCTTGGAATTCATACCCTTGCAGAGTTCCCTCCCAAATGATACCAGGGTTTGTTTGTGTGACCAACAGAATATAAGGAAGTGACTGTATATTGTTTCTGAGGTTAAATTATAAATCATATTGCAGCTTCATCTCAGTGTCTCCCTCAGATCGTGGCTCCCGGGAAAGCCAGCCCCACACAGAGGCTCATGTGTGTGGTGAACAGCCCCACACCGAGGCCCATGAGGCACGAAACAGAAATGTGCTGCCAACAGCCATGGGAGTGAGCTGGAGGCAGACCCTTCGGCCCACGTCAAGTCTTTAGATGACGACAACACACCTGAGGCTTGGCTGCAACCTCATCAGACTCTGAGCTCGAACCACACAGCTACGTTGCTCCCAGATTCCTGACCCTCAGAAATAAAGTGAGAAACTGAGCATTCTGTTTTAGTTGCTTGTTTTGAGGGTGATTTGTTACCTAGCAATAGATAGCTAATATACTCACTGTAATCTTGGGTAAGTTAGAAAAATTAATTGAGCCTCTGCTTTCTCGTGTATAAAGTGGTAACTAATGTATGTATATATATATTTTAAAGTTTATATATTTAGTTTTGAAGGAAAGTGCATGCACATGCACGTGAGCAGGAGATGGGCAAAGAGAGAGAATCCCAAGCAGGCTCTGAGCTGTCAGCCTGGAGCCCAACACAAGGCTCACTCTCACGAACCAGGAGATCATGACCTGAGCCGAGATCAAGAGTCGGATGCTTAACCAACGGAGCCACCCAGGAGCCCCCATAGAAATATATTTATACTTATTCTCCTTTGTTCTAGAAGGAATTTAGGACTACTTTCAGGGATGCATAAAATAAAAGGCAGCATAAAAGAGAGAGGATAGGAAAACAAGGGTGGGGATATAAAAAGAAATGGAAAGGAGGCTAAAAAAATAATATATGACACATATGCTATAACTGGACCACAGTTCTGGCTCTGAAACATTGAGTACCTCCTCCCACCTCCTCCCTCACCCTGTCACATACACACACACACAGGCAGGTATTTATTCAATTCAGAGTCCAAACATTTTTTAAAAGAAAATCCAATTGCTCAAGAAACGTGTAAGTATCCTTAGTCCTAACATGGCTGAGAATTCTCCCTGGTCACTGCCCTAACGCAGACACTGGGCAGGAGCAGCTAAGGCCATCACATTCACCAGCCATTCAATGACATGGGATGATCCTCATGGAGGGTCTACTATTGCGCAGGCCCAAGACTGGCTCCCCTACAGCCGTGACTGCCATTACTACCGCCCTTCGGGGCAAAGTCTTATCCCATCCTGCAGCTCACCTCTGAAACTTTTGCCCTCCACAGGAGAAATACTCTTGACTTTTTCATCCTCATAAATATTAAAAACAGCCCATTTTCAGCCAGAACTTCACAGAAACAGTTGTGGGAAATCCTGAATATTCTGAATATCTTCCCACATTCCTTCCATCTGAATAAGAAAGAAACTCAGCGGGCATAAATGTCCAGCCTCACGGTCACTCAGACCTTAAGCTTTGGGGCTCTGATACCCTTTCTTTTCCTCCCTTCCTTCTTTACCTTGTCATCAAGTCCTGATGTTTTTACTAAAAACATCCAATTTTTCCCCTCCTTTATATTTGTGCTGCCACTGTCTAGCTCAGAGTTTTAACTCTTTACTGCCATATTAGGCAATAGCCTTTCTTAGGCTGGATTCTTCTCTCTGCTGAGGGTGCTTTCCCTGGCTTCCAGATGACACCCTTCTCTACATGTACTCCCGTGGGAGGGATGGCAGGGAAAGCAAACTTTCTGCTGCCTCTTCTTTTTCTTCTTCTTCTTCTTTTTCTAATGCTTATTTATTCTTGAGAGAGATAGAGACAGGGTATGAGCAGGGGAGGGATAGAAAGAGGGAGACACAGAATCTGAAACAGGCTCCAGGCTCTGAGCTGTCCGCACAGAACCCAACACAGGGCTCAAACTCACAAGCCATGAGATCATGACCTGAGCTGAAGTCAGACGCTCAACCGACTGAGCCACCCAGGCCTTCCACTGCTGCCTCTTCTTATTAAAGCACTAATCCCACCCATCATGAGGGCCTCCTGACCTCATCTAAACCTAGTCACTTCCCAAAGACCACACCTCCCAATACGACCACATTGGGGTTTGGGGCTTCAACATATAAACTGGGGAGGGATATAATTAAGTCAATAACAAGCTCCTAGTCATCACCCATCCAGCCATGATGCATCTGATTGTCAGAATACTTTCCTCTCAGAACAGTGTAGTCAAGTGTCAACCTGCGTCCACACTGCAGGAAATCTAGACCTAGTGTTCTGCCCCAACTCTAACTCCTATTCTTCACTCGGTATAGCACCTCCACTCAGATTTGTTCCATACCCTCTCTGGGCCTTTCCATACTGTGAAATCTAGAATGTACCACCATCGCCTCCTTTCTGGATTCCAATTCTGCTCTTTAAACCTAGTTCAGATCCTAGCTCAAAGAGCTGACAGTCTCAGAGCTGGAGAGACTCCGAAGGTCACTCAGTGCAATCTCAACCTCATCCATGCAACATTCATTCTCCCATCCAATATTCTTTGGGTATCTTCTAAACCAAGTAAAAATGAAATATGATAGGTTCACCTTAGAAAAAGGTAACAATTAATACAGGGAGACTGGAATGTGAATGATTACAATGTTTGAGACATGAGCAAAATGCTTTGGGAGCACATTCTTTGACACTATTGTCTGGGTTTTATTTGAATACCTTCAGTAACAGAAAACTCATTACTTTAAGGGGTAGCTCATTCCATTTTCAGAAAACTATAATACAGAAAGTGATAATGCTGAGTTTAAATCTAACTTACACACATTTATTCTAGTGTTTTCAAACTCCAGAATTTTCTAAGATAAATCTAGCTTTCTTTTCACATGACTATCATTTACATATTTGAAGATCACACCATGAATATCCCTAAACTTCTCCTATTTCTGATTCTAGGCTCTCCACCTGGCTGGCTGCCTTTCTCTGGCTCCACTAAAGATTTTTTATACCCCTCAAAGTTTGGTGGAGAGTCACCACAGCAGAATGGAAGGAGGCTATCACCTCCATTGTTCTTTTTTTTTTTTTTTAATTTTTTTTTAATGTTTTATTTATTTCTAGGAGAGAGAGAGAGACAGTGTGAGCAGGGGAGGGTCAGAGAGAGAGGGAGTCACAGACTGAAACAGGCTCCAGGCTCTGAGCTGGCAGGCAGCACAGAGCCCGACGCGGGGCTCAAACCCACTAACCGCGAGATCATGACCTAAGCGAAAATCGGACACTCAACCGACTAAGCCACTCAGGCGCCCCTCCATTGTTCTTATTTTAATGTAAACTAAGATCACATTTGATTTTGGGGGAGAGGACACCCTTATTATATTACTTCTAACAGACAATCAAAATTTCTAGTGATTTTTTTCTCCCCTTTCATACACCTAAATGATTCTTTCCTCCAAAAGTCTGTAGCACAAAATTGAGTGGCTCATATCAGGACCTGTTCATATTGTCTGGTCAGTTAATTTTTTAAAGAGATTTTTAATAAAGTGTCAGTTATATATAATTGACAGTACATTTTTTCATTTTTTTAAATCAAAGCTCTCCAACTAAACAGATCTCTGGAAGGTAAAAGATAACTTTTTTTAAGATTATTGATTTTGAGAGAGAGAAAGAGAAAGTGAGAGAGAAAGAGAGCAGGGGAGGGGCAGAGAGAGAGAGAGAATTCCAACCAAGCTCTGCACTGGCAGTGCAAAGCCCTATGTGGGACTCGAACTCACAAACCTTGAGATCATGAGCTGAGTGGAAACCAAGAGTTGGAAGCTTAACCAACTGAGCCACCCAGGCACCCCAAAAGATACTTTTGTTATTCATATTTTCCTTTAATAAGTGCATGCATGAACAAATGTTAAGAAAGAAAGGCACTGTGGTATGCAGAATAATGCCCCTCCCTATGTCCACATCATAATTCCCAGAACTTGTGAATAGGTAAAGGAAGGTAAAGGTAAAGGAAGAGCTTCAGAGAAACTGAGACATCAGGGTGAGTCTGGAGCACTTTGTACAAGTGCTGACTAATGGTGCCGTTCAAGCAGTTCCAGCCAATGCATCGGGAAACTAGGTTGCAGATGGAATCACAGTTGCTAATCAGCTGATTTTAAAATAAAGAGATCATCTTGGATTACCACCTCGGGCCTGATGTAATTGCAAGGGTCCTCTAGAAAGGGAGGCAGTGGAGGAGATCAGAGTTAGTGATCTGAAGATGTCACTCTGCTTGCCTTGAAGATGGACAAAGGGGCCATTAGCCTAGGAATACAGGCAGCTTCTCACTGCTGGGTAAGGTAAGAAACAGCTTCTCCCCTGAAGACCCAGAAGGGAATTCAGATCTGCAGACACCTTGATGTTAGCCCACTGAAACCCATTTCAGACTTCTGACCTCCAGAACTGTAAGATATGTGTGCTGTTCCCACTAAATTCGTGGCCGTCTCTTATAGCAGCAATAGAGAACTTATTTAAGTGCTAACACTTGGTACTACTTGCCAGCCATCATTTGGTACTTTCATGGACATCATCACTAATCTTTACAACACAGCTTAGAGGTTTTAAAAATTGAAGCTACTGGGTAAATTTTGAAAAATTACCCAGTTTTTATGAAGCAGGGCTAGGATTTGAACTCAGGACCCTCTGACTTCAACTTATACTCATTTCACAAAGCCATGATATCTTAAGAACTCAAATGTCGTACTAAGTAGAATCTAAATATTCTGATGAGTGTTCCAGAGCCCATTGTTCCTGGCAGAAACTGGATACATAATTCAATAACTATTACTGACATTCCACTTTATCTTCTTTCTCTCCTTGAACTTTTCTCTCTACACCCGATGCTGCTTCAAAATAAAAGTAACACTTCCAAATGAACATAATTTATAGCTTTCAACAGATTAAACTGTTCACTTCATATCATATAATCATCGGTAGTTTTATTACTAGGATATGAGCCAAACACATTAGGTATCATCTACAAATATTAATATCTGGTTTCCAAGGAAAATATGCTTTTATAAGCCACAGCTGCTTCTCTTGAAAAACCATAACCAAACCCTGCAGCACTCTGACAACAGAGGTCTGTCAGTGACCATATACTTAGCTGTACAAAGGTTATTGCTGGTCACAGACATAAAAAGCATAGGTGAAAATGCTGCAAATATATAGTATGCCCTCAAATCCAAAATGAAAATGGGAAAGTTTCTTTAGTTCTTTATCACAATGCATTCATGTATTGCAGTGTGCCACCTTTTTCATTTGAAAGGAGTCTATTCATTCATTATAGAGCACCTATTTTTTTAAAAGTTTATTTATTTTGAGAGAGACAGAGACATCGTGAGTGGGGAAGGGGCAGAGAGAGAGGAGAAAGAGAATCCCAAGCAGGCTCCTTGCTGTCAGCACGGAGCCTGACATGGGGCTCAAACCCAAGAAACTGTGAGATCATGCCTTATGCTGAAACCAGGAACTGAATGTTTAACCACCTGAAGCACCCAGGCGCCCCACTAAGCTCCTATCATACTTAGTGGACCTTAGAGCATAATGCCTTAGAGTACAAGCTCTAAAATAGATGGTTCTACCATTTCCTACTTATATAACCATGGGCAAATTACCCTTGAGACTCAGTTTCCTCTCCTGTGAAATGGATATAATGATAGCACCTACCTCATATGAGTGTTAAGATATACTGAGACAATGCAGTTAGAACATAGGATAATATAAAGTTAAACACTCATTACCTGTTAGTTCTCACTATATGCCAAGCTGTGGGGTTGTATCAGTCCATAAAAGAGACATGGTCCCTGCCCTTAAGAGGTTTACATTCTAGTAGTTAAGGTGTACGGTAGGGAAGAATTATAGCTTCTAAGAAGTATGCAAATCAGCAGCTACTATTTTTGAGTGCATACACTGGGTGCTTCTACTGAAGTCAGCACGTTGGCCTGATCTGCTTCAAAGGAACCATTAATCAGCACCTGTTATACAAAGTGCTCTAGACTTGCCCCAATGTCTCTGTTTCCCTGAAGCCCTTCCTCTCCCCTTTCCCTCTATATTCTATTCTAGGGAACCCATCTCTAGAATTACACTGAGTGGAAAATTAATTTGCCAGATTGTCTGATGACTAGACAACACCAATCCCCCCTGTTCATGTCATCCTTACTATGCAAAGACACCCCATTAACAGGGATTGTTGAAATATGTGCCAGTGAGGTCCATAGAGCTGCAGTCTTCTTACTAAAGCACCCTAATTAAGCAACCCCAGATACACACTTGTCATATTCTTTGTCATGTTAAATTAATGCACAGAAACTTCTTGCCTACTAATCAGAAGACTTTTATCCCTAGTTTTGCAAGAGAATAAAGCTTTATTTTCCCCCCTCAAATATACATTGCCTCATGAATCCTTAGGACAATGGAATACTTTTAAAATATTAAATGACATAATGTGAAAACACCTTTAACAGCCTCTAAGTCCACAAGAGATGAGCTACAATACATATTCTGTTTCTTATAGATGATTTTCTGGTCTCACTGCATAACTCCAAATAATTTCCAAAAAGCAACACTCAACCCTGGGATGGTGATTACAGAGGTACCTATTGCTTAAGTACTTAGTAAATACTTGCTGATTTCCTATCCAAGACGTGTAGGAAGGTAAGACTTAGAGAAGAGTTTGTTAGACCCAGCCTCCCTTCCCTCTAATGACTGATTTTGGTAAAGGCAAAGGTAAGTCATTAGCCATCTGGCTGACACCTCAGACCCACATGCTGGTCTATTTTAAGCTTCTTGGATGGTACCAAGACCCTGCTGGGCCATCTCATGTTGTCACTAACCTCCAACACCCCCAAGGGTTCTATCATCCACCCATAAGATCAACAGGCCAATCTGGTTCAGCACTCACTCATTTCCAGGTTTATTCTAGGGCAAGAAAATGACTGCCAAAGGTCTCATTCTATCACAGAAAGGACGCGAGTGGACAAAATAAATATTTTTGCACAGCCCCTCTGTACCTTTTTTGGTACTATTTTTGTACTATTTTTGAAATCCCTTCCTCTCTCTTTGGGGCCCTTCTTTACAACAATCTTGCATTGTCCCGGAGCTTTTCTCTACCTTCCAATGTCGAAGTGTCAACAGGTGTTCTGGTGGCTAAAACAGTCTGTGGGGTCAGGCCAGGTGGCCGTGTGATGACAAACAGCACTTCGGAAGCAAGCTTCCTGAGTGGCTCATCAGAGCTGTATATGGAGACAGGGAGAAAGCCAAGGCAGAGAGGAGACAAGTTTGAGATACTAAAGAATCCCTCTACAAGTAGTTGGTTCCTCTACAAGAGTATGACTTGATTTGTAATACACACAGCCCTCAATCCTCCAACTTTGCAGCTAGAAAACAAACTTGCACCTCTAACTGAGTTTTTACTTCATAGCCATTACTTTAAGGAGGCTTTATTCTGATTCTAGAAATACCTTGACATTGCCTTCAATACCCATGACAAATTCTTTTGACTATATTTAGTGGTGGCAAATACTAGTTTTTTGAGAATGAGTTTTCAGAAGTAGCCAGGTCATTTAGAACCAAGAATAGTAAGATGGGGAAAATGAATCCTATTTTGGGTCTAAAAAACAAGGTGCTAGATATAGTAAAATAAGTTGGAGTTTCCTGTGCAGACAAAAACAATGTGAAAAGGTAATTTTAAAAGTGCTCTGCATGAGAAGGACAGATACCATATGTTTGCACGTATAGGTGGATTAGGAGGAACTTAACAGAGCACCATGGGGGAGAAGAAGGGGAAAAATAGTGGGGAGAGGGAGGGAGGCAAACCATGAGAGACTCTTGAATGCTGAGAACAAACTGAGGGCTGATGAGGGTGGGGGGGAGGGGAGGGGGAGATGGGCATGGACGGGGGCACTTGTGGGGATGAGCACTGGGTGTTACATGGGAACCAACTTGACAATAAACTATTAAAAAAAAAAGGTGCTCTGCATAATGGCAATGTTGGTGTGGAATAAAGGTGTACATTACCAAGGTGGCAATTTGAAGAGGTCATTCATATGGATGTATACATTTTGGAGTCTCACCCCTCTACTTCCACAGTCAATGGGAAAACGTTATAGACAACAGACAAGCCTAGCATAGACTTCATTTCTGAAACCTTAGGCAGAAACTTGTAAAAATCTACTCTTTGCTTCAGTTTACTGGTTACCATGCTAAGGGGCTAAGGGGCAGTGACACTCCTCACATAAATTAAACTGGTATTCTAAAGTTCTAAGACTTTCCAATATATTAATACCTTCTTTTTAAAAAATGTTTACTTATTTATTTTGAGGGGAGCATTTGTCAGGGAGGGGCAGGGAGAATCTTGAGCAGGCCTCGTACTATCAGCGCAGAGCCTGATGCAGGGATCGATCTCAGACCATGAGATAGTGCCTTGAACTGAAATCCAGTCAGATACTTAACTGAGCCAGCCAGCACTTCTATTAATAACTTCTTAGTATCTAACTGTAGAACAAAGGGATCTGGAACTCCTACTTTTTAGGAGTCCTAAATCTAAAAGAGGCACGCTTACCTGGACATGTGCCTATAATATTAATAATAGCTAACGTTTTTTATAGATTTTAAGTAATCTCTATACCCAGTGTGGGGCTCAAACTCACAGCCCCAAGATCAAGAGTTGTATGCTCTACCGACTGAGCCAGCCAGGTGTCCCAATAATAGCTAATACTTATATAGCCCTTACTTCCTGCTACATACTTATTTAGCACAATATGTATTTATATCGGCCTGTGAGTTATTACTATTTATATTCCTATCTTACATATGAGAGACCTGAGACAGAAAGAGGTTGCCCAAGACCACAAAGTAAACTGCAGAGTGGGGACTGGAACCCAGGCAACCTGCCTCCAGCTATGCTCTTCCTCACTATGCTAAGCCACCCTATACTGCTTCTAGGAAACAAGAGAAAACTAGACAAATGAATCATATACTAAGAGGGAAAAGGATGATGAAAAACACAAAATTATGGGAAGCTTATTTGAGAGGCAAAAGGGGAGAAGTGAGGCAGATGGACTGTATAAATGAGGGGTCAAGGCCTCTTGGAGAGCCACAAGAGTTTCATGGGCTGCATGGAACTGGACAAAAAAGCTCTCTTCTAATTTAAAGAATAGAGGAGGCAGCTGAAAACATCCAGGAATTACGAAGAACCAGTTCATGGCAGTTTTGTGCATATAAGGTTTTTCCTTTATTACATAAAAATAAAATAGTGCAAGATTAATAAAAACAAAACCCCACAATACTGTTAACTTGACAGTTTTTATATCCAGCCCATATCACTTTGTGAACTTTATTGGTTAGGAAGCAGATAGGCTTAATAAATCAAAGTAAACAGTTTCATGCGAGGAAGGATGGGTGCAATGATCTACCTAATACCATCTCCAAGGAAGCTTTTAGAAGCCACTATCGATGACTCAGTTCCCATAAAGATGGGATATGTGTGGATGGAGGCAAAAGAAGCCTTCAGAATCTCTTCTGTTTAATCACAGAATGCCGAAGCCATCCCAAGCCTAACCTCATCTCACTGAAACAGCACGGAGTCTAATGGAGCAGAAATGACTTGGGTGAAAGTGTTCTGATCAGCTCCAAGTCCAGTTCTCTTCCCACTTCTACAGGTTTCCTTGTAACCATCCCGGGAAAAGAAGACAACACTGGTATCAAGAGCACACCTATTCTAGAGGGAAAAGAATTCCTTGATCACAACTTCCTCTTGCTGCTGTTTAGCCCCGCTTCCTCTCCCTAGGACTCAAGAGGTGTCTAGAAAACGGTGGGAAACATTATCCGAGCTACTGTTCCTAAAATTTGCAAAGTATCAGATGAATGCGGCAACAGTTTGTCATGCCTTATATTCTAGGCTGGGGCGAAATGCAGGGAATTTGGTTTCCTGCTAGGCTGAGAGCCAGCCCCACAGCCTTTCTTAGGAAACATGGGCCCACCACCAAGGCGCAGGGGAGGCTGAACCGCCAAGCTGCAAGGCCAAGGCCGGTCACCTGACGAGGTGCCAGGGATTCGCGAAAGCCCGTCCGACCGGGAACAGCCGGCCCGCGGGGACCCCAGGGCAGGGGGATGCTTGGGCGGGCCCGGACGCTTCTTCCCAACCCGGCGAGTCTGCTGCCGCTTCCACGCCGCCGCACCCGGCTGGTCGCGGGTCCCTTGCGCCACAAAGCCCCACCTACCGCTACCGGGCGCGGTCACGTGAGGAGCACCAGTGGAACCAATGAGCTGCTCGCTCGGAATGGAAGGGATTGTCTGACCCCCATGACGTCACAAAGCTGGCTGGGAGCGCGCTGCTCTTCCGCCCCCCCTTCCCGACTCGGGCCTGGCCCTCACTTCTCCTCCCCGCCCACTCTCCCGTGCGCAGCCAATCGGAGGGCGGGAAGTGCCTCGGCCCGGACGTTCGGGCGGGGCAGGGTGGCGGTCCGGCGGGGCAGGGAGTGGGCCAGCTGGGGGCCAGGGGCCGCACTCCGGGGAGTTACGCCAGGCGGTTTGGAGGGAGTGCCTGGTGGTTCCGCTACTGCTCCGGCCGCTTCCTCGTCGGGAAGAAGCAGCTCCTCCCCTGTGTGCCCGGTTCGTATTCCCTGCCCCATGCCCCGAGTCGTCCAGTCAGGAATCCTCTACGCGCCCAAAGTTGTGAGGAGGTTGCCCGGCACGCGTGGGAAGCGGCGGCCGCGGGCGTACCAAGGGGTGGCGGGCGGCGGCCGCAGGCGTGCCAAGGGGTGGCGGGCGGCGGCCGGGGCGGAGGAGGGACGAGCCCTGGAGCGCTAGGTGCGCGCGGGGGCGTCGGAGCTGCGGGCGGGCGTGGCGGCGCCGCCAAGGGGCCGCCGCGGGCTCTGGGTGGGGGGCGGGCCGGCTGCGGCCGCTGTCAGCGCCGGGGGCGCCGTGGAGAACCTGCGCGAGGGCGATCTCCGGGGAGGTGCGGCGCTGGCTGGGTGGCGTCTCTCTGCCTGAGGGTCCCCCGTACGCATCCCGGAGTCTGGGGTGACCCCAAGGCAGCCTGCCGCGGGCTGATCCCTGCCTTGGGCTTCTGGACCGAAGCGGGCGCTGCGTGGGCCCGGCGGGTGGGCAGCGGGCGGAGGATGCCGGGGGCCGGTGGACTCTGCGCCGGGGTTGGATGGAGGGACCGGTCCCGGGGCGCGCCTCTTCTCACGGCTGGGTCCCCGCCGCCTCGGGCTCCGTTCCTGCCTCTCCAGCGGGGTGGGTTTGTTTGTTTGGTTTCCTTCTTCTCCCCACCCCTTTCTCCCTGCTCCATCCTTTTCCCCCTCCCAGCCCCATTCTCGGGGCTGGAGCGAGAGCTCGCCCCTCCTCCGTGCCCGCCTCCCCCGCCGCCGCCTCCTCTAATGAGCATCTCTGCCTTGCTTTCAATGGGCCGGTGCTGCTGTCGCTGCTGCTGTCCGCGCGAGTTGTGGATGTTGTCGGCTCCGTGTTGTGATGACAGGAGAATGTGTGTGTGTCCCGGGCCCAGACGAATTGGTAGGTATTCGCCTAACTACCTGCGTTGGGTACCCAGAAAGGATGATGACTGATTTTGTGTGTGGACGGTTTTAGCTGGGTCGCCGTGGAATTAGGGGTGAGGTAGACAGAAAAAGGCAACAAAGGCGTCCTGGACCTGGATAGCTTTGATACCTTAGTGCAGTTTTCAGGTGGGGACAAAGGAAACTAATCAAACAAGTGCTGGCTTGGGGCTTCGTGGCTTCCGAGGGAAACCGGTTTCTTCATTCATGTAGAGATAACAAGAGCTGTGAAATGGCTAGGCATTTCCAGAAAATGCTGAAAATTGGAAAGTCTTTATACAGGATGTTTAATGCAATTGGATTACATAAACTGAGGTTCTGACACATTGAATGACTAGTATAGCTTTTTTTTTTTTTTTCTTTTTAACCAAAAGCTTTGAAAGCTAACGAGCTCCCGAGTCGGTGCGGTATAACAGTATTTTCTAATTAATATGGTCCGTGGGTTTATTGAATGAAGTGGAATGATTTCTTGGCACAGGCTCTGTCGAGCACATCAGTAAGAATGGATGGGTCTCTCTCCTGTTTCGGATTGCATTGCATCTTTTCTTATTAGTCATTGGCAAAATGGGTCAAATTTGCCTAGGACTAAGATGCTGCATCTAACGTGGATCATGGGATAGGAACTTTTCAGTGAAATTGTGGTCAGAAATCACTTGAAAATACGACATTCCTCCAGTTTACCAATGCCATACCTTGTTGCTGTTCTTAATTGCCAACTCAAGAGCTTTCAACTTCATTAATTTAATGAGTTTGCCAGCAAAAGTTTTGATTTCATGGGGTTTTGTTGTTGTTGAATCTTAGGATATTCAGAAAGATACTCAGAGTTTTTGAATGCTCACTTATGGTTTGAAAAGGCATTTGAAAGTACTTTGACTTCTAAGGATGTCTGGTCTGATGGAGAGACTATGTCGTGTGTACTGATGATGATGGTAGAACACTCAGGAATCACAGAGCAGAGTTTTCATGAATTCCATATTCTCTAAGTGAAATATGCTGGGAGTTGGGGGATTGGGATACAATCTCGATCCATATGCTAAGCTCCTGAATAACTGAAAGATACAGTTGATAAAATCCACTCTGCTTTTTTTTTTTTAATCTTGAGAACTTTCACCTTTACGGAAAAATGTAGTATTATTATCTGAGTATGTGAGTGCTTGCTGTTTGGTTTTACATATTATTCAAAGCATCTGCTGCATGAATCAGTTCTTTTGCCACAATACTTCATTCATTTTGCAATCCACTACAAAAGCAGAAAAATTGTCAAAACGAAGGAATTTAAGAAAAGTGCAGGTTTCTTGAACTTGTTATTCCTTGATTAGACCTGTAACGAAACCCTGATACTCCTCTATCAAACCCCTCTTGCAAACACACACACACACACACACACACACACACACACACACAGCAGTGCTTTGGTTCGGTCTGCATTCCATACAGAAGCAGACATTTCTTCTTCCTGTAAAAGTCTTAAGTTGTAAAGTAAGCACAAATACAAACTTATCTAAAGTTATGGAGAGGGGTGCCTGGCTGGCTCAGTCGCTGGAGCATGCGACTCTTGATCTCTAGATTGTGCGTTCAAGCCCCACGCTGGGTGTAGAGATTACTTAAAAATAAAATCTTAAAGGGGCACCTGAGTGGCTCTCCTTTGGCTCAGGTCATTATCTCACAGTTTTAGAGCTCAAGCCCCGCATCAGGCTCTGTGCTGACAGCCCAGAGCCTGGAGCCTGCTTCAGATTCTGTGTCTCTCTCTTTCTCTGCACCCTCCCCTGCTCTGTTTCTCTGTCTCTCAAAAATAAATATTTTTTAAAAATTTTAATAAAATAAAATCTTAAAAATATAAGATTATGGAGAAAATTTCTCTTAAAATGGGCATCTTTATATTTTTAATAATAGAAAATCTGTACACAAAGCATGAAATGAGTTAATGTGCTTTCTGCATGCAGCTCTAACGAGGTATGGTTTATGTCTGGAAGCCAGCGTCATGTGGCACAACATTTGAGCACATCTCCTGGCTCAATCATGTACCCTTAACCTCTGGATGACTTTCAGGTATTCAGTTTGAAGTGCGGTGATTTAAGCGGTTAGTCTTGATAGATTCCTGTTCTTCTGGAATTTCTGTTTTTCATTACTGCACTTCAGAGTGCTTATCCATTTATTGATCTTCTTTCCAAAATTCTAATTATTACCTTCTATTGTCAAATCTTGCCTTCAGTTTTTAAAACAAATCCTTTCTGAAATAGTGCATTTAAAATAATGGTGCTTTCTGTCACTTGCCAAAGGGGTCCTGTATGCCTCGCTTATGCAGTGCTTATTACAGAAACAAACAAGAGAAATTATTATTTGGTGCTTGGTTTTCTCTGCTCTCACACATCCCACTTATCACTTCTCCAATTACTCTTCAAAAGGGGTTACCTGAAAAGAATGTAATGTATAGCTAACAATCTCTGATATTTGTAAATTTTTTTCCTTAATGGGTTCAACCTTAAGAAGTAATTGCTGACAGTGAAACCCAAACGGTTTTGTTTTCTGTATTCTTTTTTGTTTACTGCATTTGTTTCCTTATCTAAAGTATTCTAAAGTCTGTTTCTTTATAGGCCAAATGAATTATTTTGAAGCAATACCTCAAGAATGCAGGGGAAATAAATGTTAGTGAGAAGGAAGAGGTTTTTTCCTCTTTGCATAAATTATCTGGATTAATGATACACATTCACATAAATTTTCTAGATAAGTGTCCAGCAAAATATTTTCAGTGTCACATAGTGTTAATGATTTTTATCCATGATTAATATGTGTTCCTTTTTTATACAAATGTTAGACTATTATTTCACTATTCTTTATTTCTTCCTTAAGGCAAATACATACTTTTATTTTAAATGTAAGAGAAAATATTTTTCTAGGGATTGAATTCTCCTTCGATCCATAATGGATGAAAATAGTCTTTCTGTAGTTTTCCCTTCTGGCTGATTAGCAGGGGAAAATGCTAGCAAGTAAATTAAATTACAGAACTGAGACCATTTACATTACTAACAAAGCTTTAGAGCTACTAGCATACTTAAGCCTCTTTTTATCACAAAGCGTACAGTAATTAAACAATGAATAAATGAAACCTGCATTTGATTTCAAAGTCTCACTTCAACAAACACTTATAAAGGCATAGCGTCCCAGAAGAGGCCTTCGATAGCATCTGCTTCTGTGTGTTCACTTACAGCCTAGGGAAGTGAGGCCCAAAGAGGTAAGCTCACATTTCTAGGATTATTTGGCAAGATGGTGGCAGACCTATGTCCCTAAGCTCACCGAATTGGCGCATTGGTTTAGAGAAGTGTAGTTTGCAAGGCTGCCCACTGAGGTGCGGGAAAGGAATACTGGAATTTCTATTTTTATTCATTATGTAATTTTTCCCCTATATATGTTCATATTGCATATGAACATTCTATTAATTCGGTAGTGTGCGTATATAACTTACCGAACATACGTGTGTTGGAGCCGTATTCTAACACCATTTTGGCGTAACCATGTGTAATCACATGTTACAACTGACCACAAATCTAGAAACTGGATTTTCATCATGGGCGATCCAAGGCCTTTTTAAGGATAGAGAGGGAGAAGAGTGTTTGGCCAGGTAGACTGCCACTGCATATGGTTATATAATCTTCATCTCCTCAGCTTTTCCCCAGCCAGATCTGTTGTGCATTCTGCACAGTCTGTGCTGCACAAGGAAATATGAGAAAAAGAGAAAAGTGAAGCTGGACTACAGTCTTGGCTTCGTAAGTGACTGAGAATTGTGCTGTGCAGAATATCCCGTGTGGAAATAGTCCAGGCGAGGTGTATAAAATACAGTGCTTTCTAGCGCAGGGCTTAGCGTGTAGCTTTGCCTGCTAAATATTTGTTGTAAAAGCGGAGATGGACGACGTGATCCGGAATGTAACTCTCCTCTGTGTGTGTGTCTGTGTGATCGCTGTCTAGGAATCCCTGTCAGAAGTTCCAGCCTGCCACTGTTCTCTGATGCCATGCCAGCACCAACTCAACTGTTTTTCCCTCTGATCCGGAACTGTGAGCTGAGCAGAATCTATGGCACCGCGTGCTACTGCCACCACAAACACCTCTGCTGTCCGTCACCCTACGTCCCCCAGAGTCGCCTGCGATACGCGCCCCACCCAGCCTATGCCACCTTCTGCCGGCCGAAGGACAGCTGGTGGCAGTATACCCAGGGAAGGAGATACGCCTCCACGCCGCAGAGGTTTTACCTCACGCCTCCGCAGGTCAACAGCATCCTGAAGGCCAACGAATACAGCTTCAAAGTGCCAGAATTCGATGGCAAAAATGTCAGTTCTGTCCTTGGATTTGACAGCAATCAGCTGCCTGCAAACGCACCCATCGAGGACCGGAGAAGCGCAGCTACTTGCTTGCAGACCAGAGGGATGCTTTTGGGGGTTTTTGACGGCCACGCAGGCTGTGCGTGCTCCCAGGCAGTCAGCGAGAGACTCTTCTATTACATTGCCGTCTCCTTGTTACCCCATGAGACTTTGCTAGAGATCGAAAATGCAGTCGAGAGCGGCCGGGCACTGCTGCCCATTCTCCAGTGGCACAAGCACCCCAATGATTACTTCAGTAAGGAGGCATCCAAATTGTACTTCAACAGCTTAAGGACTTACTGGCAAGAACTTATAGACCTCAACACCGGCGAGTCTACTGATATTGATGTGAAGGAGGCTTTAATCAATGCTTTCAAGAGGCTTGACAACGACATCTCTTTGGAGGCTCAAGTCGGTGATCCCAATTCTTTCCTCAATTATCTGGTGCTCCGAGTGGCATTCTCAGGGGCCACTGCTTGTGTGGCCCACGTAGATGGTGTTGACCTTCACGTGGCTAACACCGGCGATAGCAGAGCCATGCTGGGCGTGCAGGAAGAGGACGGCTCTTGGTCGGCAGTCACTCTCTCTAATGACCACAATGCTCAGAATGAAAGAGAATTGGAACGGCTGAAATTGGAACACCCAAAGAACGAGGCCAAGAGTGTGGTGAAACAGGATCGGCTGCTTGGCTTGCTGATGCCTTTTAGGGCTTTTGGAGACGTAAAGTTCAAATGGAGCATTGACCTGCAAAAGAGAGTGATAGAATCAGGCCCAGACCAGTTGAATGACAATGAATATACCAAGTTTATCCCTCCTAATTACTACACGCCTCCTTATCTCACTGCTGAGCCAGAGGTGACTTACCACCGATTAAGGCCACAGGATAAGTTTCTGGTGTTGGCTACTGATGGGTTGTGGGAGACAATGCACAGGCAGGACGTGGTTCGGATTGTGGGCGAGTACCTGACGGGCATGCATCACCAACAGCCCATAGCTGTTGGGGGCTACAAGGTGACGCTAGGGCAGATGCATGGCCTTTTAACAGAAAGGAGAGCCAAGATGTCCTCAGTGTTTGAGGATCAGAATGCGGCGACCCATCTCATTCGTCATGCAGTGGGCAACAACGAGTTTGGGGCTGTAGATCACGAGCGCCTGTCCAAAATGCTTAGTCTTCCTGAGGAGCTTGCTCGGATGTACAGAGACGACATAACGATCATTGTGGTTCAGTTCAATTCTCACGTTGTGGGGGCGTATCAAAACCAGGAATAGTGGGTGCAGCCCGCCCTGGCAGTTCTCAGATGATATAGATTTTAAAGGGTGAATAGATTCGTAAGAGATACTAATATAATAAAGGTTTCCAGCGCGTCACTAAACATTTACCCATTTGATACTCTAGCCAGTCAAGGCCTCTAAATTGACTCTGAGGCAGGGTGGCAGGACCGCGAGAGTCTCATTCGGCCTCGCTCGGACCTCACGGCACCCGCAGTTGAGGCCAGTCAGTTCCTTGTTGCAAATGCCTTGTGACGTTGGCTGCTTTTATCGATCTGAGAAAATCCAGATGACCTGGCAAGTAGGATCTTGAAAAGGCCAAAAGCCAGGATCTTGCTGGGCGTATTCTCTTGGTAATAGGGAAGAAACGTTCTGTTCACACCCACAGACCCTTTCCGTCACTGAGATTCCAGTGTACATGAGAACGTTTATTTATTGCATGAGTTCCTAGATATACAACCTATGCATTATTCATGTAAATTTAATTTAGCCTGAAGTGGTTTTCAAATCTAGTACTTTAAGCCATAAATGACTGAGAGCCAAGCAGTCTGAATTTGTAAGTGTTTGTGATTATTTGACCGGAATGCTTCTTAAATGGAAAACAAATGACTCCATTTACCACCCCTGGTTACCTAATGTAATCGAAACCTTTTGTGTTTTGCCACACACTTGAAGACAGTGTTTTTAGGTTGGTCCACTCTTATATTGATGTTAAATAAAGAAAAAATAATTATTTTTTAGGTTGTATTAATGAAATTATTTCATTTCGTTTAAAATAAAAAGATCCAGAATAAAAAGAAGAGACCATTCAATTATTGTCATCTGTAGCCACCAGCACGTCATGCTTATCGTGTAGTCCCCAGAGGTTTAGCATGCTGTGTGTGGTGGGTGGATTGTTCCAGGAAGTCACACTCCCAATTTAGTTGTGATAAGGATGGTCCCCACCTTTGGAATTAAGTTTAAATATCAAATTGGGGAGTAAGATTTAATATTACTTTCAGCTGTTGAGAACCAGGGAGGGAGTTTTTGTTTTTCTCCACGTAGACATAGGTCAGTTAAAATATTTGGTTTAAAAAATCACTAAATGCTTTAAACATATTGTAGCTTATAAATAGAAATCTTAAGATATATACAGTGAGAAATTTTAAAAGGTAACTGTCGTGCATGCCTGATGCTTAATAGAACACTTAGTAGCATCAAGTGTTGTATGCAGCAGTCCCTGTAATTATATGCAGTCCCTTCTAATGCTGTAACAAAATAAATGAAAATAAACATTCAAATTGGCTTTTTGGGAGCTTATTTGATATGCATCAATGGCATTTGTTCCTGTGTTTAATGGTGATCTGTGTACAGCTGTGCATATATTTTCATCACTTACTCTAGCATCACTGGTAAAAGAATGGCTATGACTGTGTCTGATATTCGCATAGATTTTAATATAACACATGATCAGCTTTCCCTTGTATAATTAGTTGAGGGGTGTTTAGGAGTCCTTCCAATTTCTGTAGGATATAAACTGGCTGTTCAAGGACTCCGTCTGGATTGTGGACACTAAAGCAATGTAGAACTGACTAAAACTTGTTCCAGTTGAAAAACAGACTCAGGAAGATTGTAGTTCAGAGCATCATATAATGTATATTTTCTGAAGGGTTTTTCCCCCCTATTTTTTCCCCTTAATTCAGCTTGGAACTTTTCTTCCAAGCTGCGTCTTGGAAGAGGGAGGCTCTGCCATATATTTATTTCTAAATGTTTTGACAGTGATGTCATCTTTTTAATGAAATATATGTAGACTGCTGTAGCAATTAAAACCCATTTTCAGGGGTGCCTGGGTGGCTCAGTTGGCATCTGACTTCAGCTCAGGTCATGATCTCGCGGTTCACAATCTCGCAGTTCATGTGTTTGAGTCCTAGGTCAGGCTCTGCTGACAGCTCAGAGCCTGGAGCCTGCTTCAGATTCTCTGTCTCCCTCTCTCTCTCTGCCCCTTCCCCACTCTACTCTGTCTCTCTCAAAAATAAATAAACATTAAGAAAAAAACCATTTGCAGGCTATTATTTCAATTTTTCTTGAACACCGCTACTGAAGAGTTCCATGTTATTATATATTTAATAGTCTCATCTCTATTTAATACAGTGTATATAAATTTAGTTTCCAGTGGTCACAATCAAGATAGTAATTTATTCTTGCACAAGAAACTTGGTCTGCAGTCCAAAAGCTAGTCTACTCTTTAGAAATGAAAATGTAATGTGGAGTTGACATTGTGGAAATGAAAATAACTGGATGTTAGAAATATGGATGTACTATCATTTAAAAGCAGTTGTAATTTTATTATAATTGGCTGTCACTGTGATGTGATATTTAAAGTAAAAAACACATGTAAACTTTCATAGTTCAGCCTTTCTTAAACTTTTTTTTATTATGGAAACTTTCTAACATGTATCAACCTCTGTATTTATATTTAATCAGTGGCTCATGATATTTATAATACGCCCTTAAATAAGTGGAATGGTGGTATGTTTCACAGTACTTGGTAAAAAACCTGTGTCTTATAAAAGATGTATCTGTATGAAGATATGTAAAGTTTATAATATTGGTCAGAGAAATGCCCACAGTGAATTAAAGCTTCCTATCTGCTTTCTGAATGCCCGTGTTGATTTTTAATCATAGTAAGAATTATTAGATGCTATCTACAGTCATAGATTATATTTAACTTTAGAATCTAGTAGATAATTAGTACTTAAAAAACATAATTTACATTCAATGAACTGCACAGATTTTAAATGTATAGTTTGAGATTTGGTAACCACAACCCCAATAAAGAAACATAACTTTTCTATTACAGAAAATTCCCTCAAGCCCCTTTCCAGTTAATCCTTTCTCATGTAACTATTGTTTTGACTTCTACCGCCATAGGTTAGTGTTGCTTATTCTAGAAATTCACATAAATGAAATCAGATAATACATACTCTTTTGTGTCTGACTTTCCAATTTTTTGAAATTCTTTTATGTTGTTCAATGTGTTCATAGTCTCTTTATTACCAAGTAACATTCCATCATATGAGTATGTCACAATTTATCCATTGATGATGGACATTATTAGCCCTTCTGTGTCCCCTTCTAAAGCCAACTTTTAGATTAGCAATTGTCAGGAACACTCAGGGTGAAGTGTAGCTGTAACTTTGCAAATACAATTACAGATGAGTTTTTGTTCTGTACCTCAGAGGCAGGACTTAAAAAAAAATGCCCTCAGGCACCTGCGGGGCTCAATCAGTTAAGTGTCCGACTCGGTTTCGGCTCAGGTTGTAGTCTCAGGGTCTGTGGCTTTGCACCCCACAACGAGCTCTGTGTTGACAATGTGGAGCCTGCTTGGAATTCTCTACCTTTCTCTTCCCCTCCCCTGTTCACTCTCTCTGCATCTCTCTCTCTCTCAAAAAAAAAAAAAAAATTTGATACCCCATTAACAAGTGATGAAAATTTTCCGTGATGAGAAGTTTGAAGGGATTAAGGAGTGGTCCTTTGAACTCTCTGTGCCTCTCCCACTGAGAATTTTGTTGAGTTAATTTTAAGTTCATTAAGTATGTTAATGACTATTCTATAAGGAAAAGACAAATTATGTCTTGGTTTTTGATAGTCTTGGTTTACAGTTAAAGCACATGCCTGAATATGCATTATTATTCATTTTGTCCCTGGGTCTAGCAAGAGGGTGGAGGTAAATTTATTATCCTTGGTCAGTATTTAATATAACTTTTTCATAAATAATAACTTCAAAAGCTGAGTCCTGGACAAGGCTGGTAAAGGAAGACATCTTAACGGCATCTAAATGGACTTGTTACAATAGGCAGATCTTTTCCTTTGTTCTTTTCAGAATGTACTTTGAGAGCCAAGCTTAATCCTACTAAATCCTTTCTGCCCAGTTCTTAAGACAAAATTTATACCTCAGATGGAATCCTAACAAAAACAGCATTGTTTTCCAAATAACTCTCAAGTTACAAGTCTACTAAGCAGATATATTAGGAATGATGAAACTCATGCATTTTATGTGCCTTTAATAATAATTATCCAATGCCCATATTTTAAGGGCCACACAATTTAGGCTCGCTTATTTAACCAATATTTAAGTTCATAAAATGTACACATGCCTGTTTGTAAACTGTTCTAATAATTTTTGAACTTCATCTTCTTTATCCATCAAGAATTTCAGTGTTTTAAGGGCAGGGCCCACGGGTTTCGTTGGCTCTTTGAGCCAACACAATAGGAATATAAAGTGGATGTTCTGCATTCACTTTACATTAGTGATATACAATCAAAACTGTTAAGTAGAAGTTCTCTTCTTCAGTTGATCAGAAGTTAAACTTCTCAAATGCAGAGAAATAATTTATTCCTGTAGCTATAGTTTCATTTTATAGTTAAGATTCAACGATTTCTAAAACTTAATGTAGTTTCTTTTTGCAAAGAACTGAAAGAAAGAAAATGGTAATATACAAATTGGCCCCTCACAGGTTGGGTCCCCCAGGGGAGGTGGCCCTGTATTCATTGGGAGAGAACTCAAAGACTCAGTTGTCAAGTGAGTCAGTTAGACTCAGAAAGTTAATTCAGATCCCCCATTACTTTGTTAAATGTTCCCCATCCAACCCTTGACCCCTGTCGCTCCGAAGGCACAGAATGGGAGTATTCCTGTGAGGGCCTGCCAAGAACTGCAGCTGCTATTTGAAAGTATTGGGCACCAAGCCCCCAAAGGACTAGGTACTTCCTCTTAGTTCACCTTCCTACCCCATGGCCTGATGGGAAGAGAAGGTTTTGCATCTAAGACCTTGACCTAAGGATCACACTTCCCTGCTTTTCTAAGTCATACCCAATTCACTGACTAGTCTGCTACACGCACTCAACCAAACTGTACAACCAAATTTTTCTCCAGTGCAGAGTTTAGTGAACATACTCAGCCTTTCAGAAACCTCAGACCTTGGGCACTGAGCAAAAGCAAGCAGCCAGGAAGCTGCAAAGAAGTGAGATTTTATCTCGCCTGTGAGGATTACTCAGTTTGTCTCCTTGAAGGACAGGAACTGTAATTGGCTGGCAGTGTTGAATAGGAGGCCAGCCTTCTTCAAGGAAAGCGGAGAAGAATGGGAAACCTGACAAGAGACCTGAGAAGGGGGGGGGGGGGGGAGAAGGCAAGAGAATGGTGTCAGTAATCTCAGTAGTGATTAGAGGTGGTAATGGGGGCAGGGAACATCAGATCCTCTGACACCTTGGACCAGTGACAGGGACGAAAGCAAAACAGAGGAAAGGCAGCAGTGAGCTGAATAGTGGTAGGCTAAAGATTTTAAACATTTCTGAGCCTTTATGTAAGTGTGTGTTTTATACGAGTTCAGCAGCAGTTGGAATGCAAAACAGTTTCTATTAGCATGGCCATTTTGTCTCCGCTCATTAGATAAGATGGAAAAAGAAAAGTCTTTGAAACTGACCGTATGCAAAGGGATCTGTGCTGCTTAGATGGGCAGTTTTCTCAAAAGAACTGCTTAGAGATAGTTTTTCTTGCTCTAAACCTGGGCACAGGTTAAACAGCCTAATTTAGCCTGATGAAAAGACTGGATCATTGAGTCCTGGTGTCAGAAGAAACAGAGCTGTGAGACTGAGCAGACCAGAGAGAGCACATCCTTAGAGCACAGCTTCTGATCCTATGTCAGATCCCTGTGGCTCACTCTTAGGCTAAGAGGACATCAGGTATAATCAGAAAGTGCACTGACCTTGCAGCTGTAGTGGTACTAACAGTAACCACAACTACTGTTTCTTGAGCACTTACTATGTGTCTCTGTGTCGGGTCCTGTGGAAAATACACTATATACATTTTCTGATTTAATTCTTGCACTCGCTAGTCTGTTTGGCCTCTTAGCCTCTAAGCTGTCACACTGCCTGGGCTCTCCGTATATCCAGAATGATCTCTTCAGAATTGAGAAGACCTGAGGGCTATTGAGTGGCCATAAGCAGGTGACCCCTTGAGAAGCAGAGGCAAAGATCCTCAGAAGAAGCAAAGACTGATGTATCCCAGCAGTTAGTCTAGTACATAAGGAAGGGACCACCCATATATGGAGTATGCCCAGCGAGGGTATAAACAAAACTGTTTTATAGGTTAGAACGAGAGGTGTCTCTCACTTCACAGTGCATTGCAACATCCAGGTATGCAGTTCTTTAGTTCCTCAGTTTTTTTGTTGAAATATTCATTGAAATCTATTATAGTAATCTAGGCGCTGATGATAGACATTGAGGGTAAAAGGTAGACTCTGCCTTCAAGGAGTTTACAGTTTGATTGGGAAGATGCATGTGTAAAAAAAAATAACTACCCTTAAGTAAGAATGTTCTGATATTGAGACAAGTAAAAGTTCTGACAATAATCCAGAAAAGAGAGCATTTAACTCTGTCCTGGTGTGCCACAGGTACAGATTTCCCTGACTCTCTCCCTGGAGAGAGTCAGGGAACTTTCATTAGAAAGGACGATGCTTGAGCAGAGATGTGAAAGGTGAAAAGAAGTTTACTATGCAGAAAAGGACCCGGAATGACATTCCTGGAAGAAGAAGAGCGTGTGTCAAGGCACAGAAACATGAAATCATACTATCTGTCTGAAGATCTCTGAGTACAGTCAGTATGACTAGAACCTTCAGTGTGAGGAAGGACTGTGGCAGGAGAAGAGGTAGAAAGATAGGAGTTTCAGAAAAAAGCTGTTAACTCCACAGTGACTGCAGCATCCTCTCAACCAGTACACCTTTAAAGACAGAACTACTTGCGAAGGCAGATACTGGCCAAGACAATTATGAGATGCAAGGGTTGGTGGGAGCAGCAATAAGAGGAAGTATAAAACAAGGCCAGCAGAGCCATGCCAGGCTGAAATCTGGCTTCTAGCCACTTGTAGGTGGGTCACTTGGCTAATTCTAAATCAGGTAAGAGGGTGGTTAAGCAAGAGAACATCTGTGTAATTTCCATATTGCCCTTAGTCATTCAGTGTCTACAGTGACATTTAGTAACCTCGTATGTAAACTTAGTATATGTTTAGTTTAAACAGTCCTACTTTTACTTCTCTCATTTCCTCGGTTAACATAGCACAGGATCACTGATTTCTACTCCGGTTTGGGGCAATTTGACAACTGAATTTGGGTGATCTAAACAGTGTTTCTTCAAAGTCTTGGACCATTATATCTGATTGAATTGCCAGCCACCAGTTGGTTCAGTCCAATCTAGCAAATGTTGATTGGCTTTCTTCATTGTGTAGGATACTTGTTATATTTGGTAACCCACCTCTAAGATGGCTTCCAGTGATCCCCGCCTCCAAGTATTGGCTTGTGTAACCAATAGAACACAGCAGATGCGATGTGATGTCCCTCCTGAAATTAGGTTATAAAAGGCTCTGAAACTACTATCTTATCATTCTCCTGCTCTTTCTTTTGGATCACTCACTGCAAGGAGCCATGATGAGAGCAGCCTTATAGAGAGAGAGCTATGTGGAAAGATATTGAAGCCTCTTGCCAACAGTCATATGAGTGAACTAGAGAGTGGGTCCTGCAGTCCCAGCCAAGTCTCCAAAGGCTACAACCCTGGCTGACAGCATGACTACAACCTCATGAGAGACCCTGGGCTAGAAAGGCTGCTCTCAAATCCCATCCCCTCAGAACTGTAAGAAATAACTGTTCAGGGGCACCTGGGTGGCTCAGTCGGTTACGTGTCCAACTTCAGCTCAGGTCATGATCTCATGGCTTGTGTGTTCAAGTCCTGCGTCTCTGTACTGACAGCTTAAAGCCTGGAACCTACTTTGGATTCTATGTCTCCTTCTCTCTCTGCCCCTCCCCACTCATGCTCGCTCTCTCTCTCTCGCTCTCTCTCTCAAAAATAAATAAACATTAACAATTTTTTCTAAAGAAATAACTGTTCATTGTTTTAGATGCTAAGATTTGAAGTAATTTGTTATACTCTTGAGAATCATATATTTGGACATACAGACAATCCTCACTCAGTTTTTCCCTGAAAAGGTGAGGTCTCCAACTTGAATATTTTCTGGTAAACAAGATGTGCAATGACCAAAGATGTCATATGTTTAAAAGTCACTTGGGCTAAAAAATAAATAAATAAAACAAAAAAAGGAGCTCTATCTACATGCAGTCTTATGAAAAGATTCCTGAGATATAATGAGTGAAAAAAATCAAGTTCTATAGTATGATCCCATTTATGTTTGATTATTTTAAGTCTAATTCAAAATAAATTTAAGGCTTTATTTCTATCATATAGACAACTTTCTTTTGATCTTTTGATATGCATATATGCATTTAAAATAAAATCAGATTGTACACATTGATTTGTAGCCTCTTTGTCCACTTAACAGTATATGACATGTCTTTTCAGATATCCCATGTTCATGAATTGGAAAGATTGATATAGTTAAAATGTCCATACCACCCAAAGCAATCTACAGATTATGTAATCCCTATCAAAATTCCAATGACATTTTGTCTAGAAATAGAAAAAAAAAAACTATCCCCAAATTGTTATGGAACCACAAAAGACCCACAAAGCCAAAGCAATCTTGAGCAAGAACAAAGCTAGAGGCATCTCACTTTCTGATTTCAATATGTATTACAACGCTATTAAGCAGAACAGTACTGTACTGCTATAAAAACATAAACTAATGAAACAGGATAGAGGCCAGAAATAAATCCATGCATACAGTCAACTGATTTTCTATGAGGATGCCAAGAACACACAATATAGAAAAGATAGTCTCTTCAATAAATGGTGATGGGAAAATTGGATATCTACATGTGGAAAATTAAATTGGATCATGTCTCACAACATATACAAAAATCAACTAAAAATTATTTAAAAACTAAACAAAAGACCTGGAACTATGAAAGTGCTAGAATAAAACATGAAGAAAGCTTTTCTTGACATTGGTCGAGCAATGATATTTTGGATATATGTTGCCAAAAGTACAAGCAACAGATGCAAAAATAGACCAATGGGATTGCATCAAACTGATAAGCTTCTGCACAGCAAAAGAACAATCATCAGGGTGAAGATATAATCTACAGAACTGGAGATAATATTTGCAAACCATGGATCTGATAAGGGTTAGTATCCAAAATATATAAGGAACTCATATATTTGAGTTATTTGAGCAAAAAACAAGTAACTTGGTTCAAAAATGGCCAAAGGACCCAAAAAGACATTTTTCAAAGGAAAACATATAAAAGTCCAACAGTATATGAAAAGGTGCTCAACATCACCAGTCATCAGGGAAATGCAAACCACAAACATCACTTCACACCTGTTAGAATGGATAGTATCAAAAAGATAAACAGCTGTTGGCAAGAATGACAGAGAAAAGGGAACTCTATATGTGGGTGGGAATGTACATAGGTGCAGACAACATGGAAAACAGTATGGAGTTTCCTCAAAAAATTAAAAATGGAACTGCCATATGATCCAGAAATCCTACTTGTAGGTATATATCTAAAGGAAGTAGAATCAGAATCCCAAAGAGATATCTGCACTCCCATGTCTGTTGGTCTGTTGTACCATTATTCACAATAGCCAGGATATGGAAACAACCTAAGTATCCATTGACAGATGAATGGAAAAAGAAAATGTCACACACACACACACACACACACACACACACACACACACACAGAGGAAAGGAAATTCTGCCATTTACAACAACACGAAAGAACCTGGACATTATGCTAAGTGAAATAAGCCAGAGACAGAAAGGCAAATAATGAATGATTTCATATGTAGAATCTAAAAAGTTCAAACTCCTAAGAGCAAAGAGTAGAATTGTAGTTGCCAAGGCTAAGGAGTGAGAAAATAGCGAGATGTTGGTCAAAGGGTATGAAGTTTCAGAATGAATAAATTCTGATAACCTAATAAAGAATTCAGGGACTATAGTTAATAACACTCTATTGTATACTTGAAATGTGTTGAGAGAGATCTTAAGTGTTCTCACCACAAAAAAAAAAAAAAAAAGGCTTAACTGTGTGAAGTAAGAGATGTGTTAATTAGCTTGTGATGGTCAGTTCACAAAGTGTGCACATGCCAAAATATGTGTAACTGATGTCTTCATTTTTTATCTAATATTTAGTTGTCTGGTTTCTTTTTTACCAGACTAATTTCCATATTTTATTTATTTTTTCTTTTTTATAGTTTATTGTCAAGTTGGTTTCCATATAACACCCAGTGCTCATCCCAACAAGTGCCCTCCTCCATGCCCATCACCCCCCTTCCTTCCCCCCCACCCTCATCAGCCCTCGGTTTGTTCTCGGTATTCAAGAATTTCTCACAGTTTGCCTCCATCCCTCTCCCCAGCTATTTTTCCCCTTCTTCTCCTGCTTCGTCCTCTGTTAACTTCCTCCTAATCCACCTATATGTACAAACATATGACATTTGTCCTTCTCTGCATGACTTATTTCGCTCAGCATAACACCCTCTAGTTCCAACCATGTTGCTACACATGGCCAGATTTCATCCTTTCTCATTGCCATGTAGTATTCCATTGTATAAATATACCACATCTTCTTGATCCATTTGTCCATTGATGGACACTCAGGCTCTTTCCATGTTTTGGCTATTGTTGAGAGTGCTGCTATGAACATTGGGGTACATGTGCTCCTATGCATCAGCACTCTTATATCCCTTGGGTAAATTCCTAGCAGTGGGTCATAGGGGAGTTCTATTGTTAGTTTCCTGAGGAACCTCCACACTGTTTTCCAGAGGGGATGCACCAGTTTACATTCCCACCAACAGTGTAGGAGGGTGCCAGTTTCTCCACATACTCACCGGCATCTAGAGTCTCTTGATTTGTTCATTTTAGCTACTCTGACCGGTGGGAGGTGGTATCTCAGTGTGGTTTTGATTTGTATTTCCCTGAGGAGGAGGGATGCTGAGCATCGTTTCATGTGTCTGTTGGCCATCTGGATGTCCTCTTTGGAGAAGTGTCTGTTCATGTCTTCTGCCCATTTCTTCACTGGATTATTTGTTTTTTGGGTGTGGAGTTTGATGAGTTCCTTATAGATTTTGGATACTAGCCCTTTATCTAATATATCATTTCCAACTATCTTTTCCCATTCCGTCAGTTGCCTATTAGTTTTATGGATTGTTTCCTTTGCCATGCAGTAGCATTTTATCTTGATGAGGTCCCAGTGGTTCATTTTTGCTCTTGATTCCCTTGCCTTTGGGGATGTGTCAAGTAAGAAATTGCTGTGGTTGAGGTCAAGGAGGTTGTTTCCTGCTTTGTCCTCTAGGGTTTTGATGGGGTTTCCTTCCTCACATTCAGGTCCTTTATCCATTTTGAGTTTATTTTTGTGTGTGGTGTGAGAAAATGATCTAATTTCATTCTTCTGCGTGTTTCTGTCCAGTTCTCCCAGCACCGTCTATTAAAGAGGCTGTCTTTTTTCCATTGGATGCTCTTTGCTGCTTTGTCGAAGATTAGTTGGCCATACTATTAGTTGGCCATACCATTCTGGGTCCAATTCTGAGTTCTCTATTCTATTCCACTGGTCTATGTGTCTGTTTTTGTGCCAATACCATACTGTTTTGATGATGACAGTCTTGTTGTAGAGGCTAAAGTCTGGGATGGTGATGTCTCCCACTTTGGTTTTCTTATTCAATATTACTTTGACTATCAGGATCTTTTGTGGTTCCATACAAATTTTAGGATAGTTTGTTCTAGTTTTGAGAAGAATGCTGGTGCAATTTTGGTTGGGATTGCATTGAATGTGTAGATTGCTTCGGGTAGTAATGACATTTTAACAATTTTTATTCTTCCGACCCATGAGCATGGAATGTTTTTCCATTTCTTTGTGTCTTCTTCAGTTTCTTTTATATGCTTTCTATAGTTTTCATGATACAGATCTCCCATATCTTTGGTTAGGTTTATTCCTAGGTATTTTATGGTTTTTTGTGCAGTTGTGAATGGGATCAGTTTCCTTTTCTTTTTTTTTTTAATTTTTTAACTGTTTTTATTTCTATTTCTG
>NW_024081427.1:842118-912881 GCF_003009895.1 Hyaena hyaena
TTTTTGACTTCCAGTAGCATGATATATATTTCTCCATCCCCTTACTTTCAATCTGAAGGTGTCCTCCAGTCTAAAATGAGTTTCTTGTAGACAGCAAATAGATGGATTTCGTTTTTTTATCCATTCTGCTACCCTATGTCTTTTGATTAGAGCACTTAGCCCATTTACATTCAGTGTTATTATTGAAATATATGGGTTTAGAGTCATTGTGTCCTTTGTGGAATTCATGCTTGTGGTGGGGTCTCTAGTATCTTGCGTTCCTTGCAACATTTCCCTCAGAGTCCCCCTCAGGATTTCTTGTAGGGCTGGCTTAGTGGTGACTAATTCTTTCAATTTTTGTTTATTTGGAAAGACTTTTATCTCTCCTTCTATTCTGAATGACAGGCTTGCTGGATAGGGGATTCTTGGTGGCATATTTTCTCTGTTCATCACACTGAAGATTTTCTGCGATTCCTTTCTGGCCTGCCAAGTTTCAGTAGATAGGTCTGTCACCACTCTGATAGGTTTCCCTTTGTATGTTAGGGCCCTTTTATCCCTAGTTGCTTTCAAAATTCTCTCTTTGTCCTTATATTTTGCCAGTTTCACTATGATATGCCATGCAGAAGATCGATTCGTGTTACGTCTGAGGGGGGTTTCTGGGCCTCTTGGATTTCAACATCTACTTCCCTCCCCAGGTTGGGGAAGTTCTCTGCTATAATTTGTTCAAGGACTCCTTCAGCACCTTTCCCTCTCTCTTCCTCTTCTGGAATTCCTATGATACAGATATTGTTCCATTTGATTGTATCACTGAGCTCTTGAACTCTTCCTTCATGTTCCTGGATCAGTTTATATCTCTTTTTCTCAACTTCTTCTTTTTCTATAATTGTGTCTTCTAAATCACTTATTCTCCTTTCTGCCTTTTCAATCTGTGCATTGGACGCCTCCATTTTATTATATGTCTCATTTACAGCATTTTTAATTCATCACAACTATTTTTGAGCTCCATAATCTTTGTAGCAATAGTTTCTCTGGTGTCTTCCATGCTTTTTTCAAGCCCAGCGATTAATTTTATGACTGTAGTTCTAAATTCTTGTTCAGTTATGTTGCTTATATCTGTTTTGAGCAGTTCTTTAGCTGTCATTTCTTCCTGGAATTTCTTTGGAGGAGAGTTCTTCCATTTCATCATTTTGGTTAGCTTTCTATCTCTTGTTAAATTTAAAAGCTTGTTGTGTACTCTGCCCCTGCGGGTTCTGCTGTATTAAAGAGGGCTCTTTGACTGTCCAGGGCCTGTCCATTCAGGAAGTGTTCTTTGAATAGTGTCTCTTGGTTTCTCTTGTTGAGACTTTGGTTATTTTGTTTCCCTACTCGTAGTTGTATTTGCGACTCTCCACCATGTGTACTTTGGCTTGTTTCTTGAGGTAGGCGCACTTATGAGGTTGCCTTCCCAGTGTATTCTGTCTCTTTCTCTTCCCAAACTCCTGTGGCTCAGTGTCCTATGATTTCAGGCCTTCTCTGTTTGAGAGATGGGTGCAAGCGAAATGCATGGAGCTTCCTACTTCTCCGCCATCTTGCCGGCCTCCTAATTTCCATACTTTAAAAAAATAATAATTTAAGTGGTTAGACTTGGACTGGTTTTTATTCTTTTTTCTCCACCTATGACTTAGTAGCAGAGAGCATTTCCATCCCTTAGTGGAAGTTTGTAGAATGTGACTGTGATACTGCTTTACAGAGTCCTTAAATAGGTAAATATTTAGAAACAAAACCCCTCAGCTTGAGACCGTCCCTGATCTTGGCTAGTTTGCTTCCCACTTCTCTGCTTCCTGGCCCACTGAGGCCCCAACCCCACTTTCACGGTATCTCTCTAGCCCATATCCTTTCTGGTCTCTGGTCAGGGGAGCAAGCTGGCTGCAACATCACGCGCCTTATAATGGTGCTGGGCTGTCACACATCACTGCCCACAGATTTGCCAGCCCTGGTTCCGCAGAGAAGAGGTCTAACTCCAGAGTGAGCTGCACCACAAAACCCCGAGGAGGTAAGTAACCATGACCAACCGATTCTTTTTGGCTTCCGAGTTCTCTGGCTTTCACCCTAATTTGAACTATATTCTCCCTCTGTACTAAAATATCAAATGCAAATACCAGAAGGACAATTCCTGGATGGTGTCAGGAGGAGCTTCTCAGACCAGTGAAACAACTGTAACTGGTAAAAACTATTTTAAAAAAAGAAAGTCTCTGGAGAGTGTCCTGAGGGCAGATTAAAAAAAAAAAAACATTTATCATTTATCCAAGAAAATCTAATAAATCTCAGTAAGAATAGTGAGATTCTATGGCACTTAAGCTCTGAACTGCTCCTGCCTCTTCCTACCCCCAGCTCAGTGTGACAGGGGCTCCACTCCAGTTCAAGTTGCCAAGACCACGGGGTTCCCGCCTATGGCTACCAGCCAAGGACTGTGGTGTCCCTCCTGGTGTGCAGACTGCCAGCATTTCTCATCTTCCTCAGCTCTGTGTTGCAGGGGCAAAATTCCAGGTGAGTGCAGCAAAGGGATTGGGGGCCCCTTGCCTTCACTCAGCCCTCACTCCTAAGACATAGGCTCTACCCTTGATGTGACAGGTCAAGAATATTGGGCCCCAGGAAACCTGGGAGGCTCAGTCGACTGAATGTCTGACCCTTGATTTTGGCTCAGGACATGATCCTGGGGCTGTAGGATCAAGCCCCCTATCCGACTCTACGCTGAGCTTGGAGCCTGCTTAAGATGATTTCCCTCTCTCCCTCTGGCCCTCTCCTCTGCTCACACTTGCTGTCTCTCTAAATTAAAATATTAAAAAATATTACCAAATGAAAGAAAGTTGGGCCCTAATTGCCCTTGCTGTAGCTTCCTAATAGGGCAAAGTCTCCGAAGACAAGAAGCTACTGCTCTTGGCCATCACTGATTTTCAGCAAGGGTTCCAAGACAATTCAGTGTCTTCTCACAAATAGTGCTAGTACAACTGTGGAGCCACATGCAGTACACTGCCATTGGACACCTTCCTTACACACTGTACACCCAAAGTGACTCAACGTGGGACATAAATCTAAATGTAAGAAAATGTTTGCAAATCATACATCTGATAAGGGACTTACCCAGAGTATCCAGACTTTGTATCCAGAGTATATAAAGAGTTCCCTCAACTCAATAATAAAAGACAACTAACCCAATTTAAAAACAGGGAGAGGATTTGGATATTTCTTCAAGGCAGTTCCTCAAAAGGTTAAAACATACAGTTACCAAATTACCCAGCAATTTCACACCTAGGTATATACTCAAGATAAGTGAAAATATATGTCACACAAAAACTTGTACATAAATCTTCAGAGCATTTATAATAACCAAAAAGTAGAAATGACACAAATGTCTATCAAGTGATGAATGGATAAATTAAATGTGGTATATCCATACAATAGAATATCATTTGACGGGACTCCTGGGTGGCTCGGTCAGTTAAGTGTCCGACTTTGGCTCAGGTCATGATCTTGCAGTTTGTGAGTTCGAGCCCCACGTCGGGCTCTGTGCTGATGGCTCAGAGCCTGGGGCCTGCTTGGGATTCTGTGTCTCCTTCCTTCTCTGCCCCTTCCCTGCTTGTGCATGCTCTCTCTCATAAATAAGCAAACAAGCATTAAAATAAAAAAAAACAAAGGATATCATTTGACAATTAAAAAAAAGAATGAAGTGTGTATGTGTGTGTGTGTGTGTGTGTGCGCATGTATGTAGTGGATGAAACTTGAAATAATTATACTAAGTTAAAGAAGCCAGTTACAAAAGGCCATATATTGTATGGTTCTATTTCTATGAAGTGTCTAGAATAGGGAAATCTATAGAGACAGTAGATTAATGATTGTCTAGGTTTGGGGAGAGGGTTAAGGGGAACTGAAGTGTGACTGTTAATGGGTAAGGGTTACTTGGGGGTGGGGTGGGTGAAGAAAATGTTCTTACCTTGATGGTTGCACAAAACAATATACTAAAACACACTGGATTGTACACTTTAAGTGGGTGAATTGTATGGTATATGAATCATACCTTAATAAATCTGTTATATTAAAAAAAAAAGTACTAGTCTTCTAGAAAGAGGATAGCTAAAACACACTCTGAAATTGAAAAAGCACAGAACTGAAAATGTGTCCTTCTCCCCCCATCTCTGCCTTCAAACCACCTGGTTCTGTTTCCTTTCAGTCTAAAGCACATACTGAAATACTTAGAAAATTGAATATTTATTTTTTTTTACATGGCTGATTTCTTCCTCTTGTTACCCACCTTGGGAATGATATCTTCCCCTCTTTGCTGCTGATATGACAGGATCAACTGGCTGATTAGTTTCTTTGTGTTCCCCCCCATGAACACTTGAAAACTCATCTATTTCCATGAAGCCCTTTCAACAAACTCTATGCATTAGAACAGCTTCTGGCAGACAAGTCATATTATCTTGTTTTGTTGTCTGAAACTTTTTACATATTGAATTTGAGGCTATTCATGTTTTCGTTTCAACAGCAGCATTTCTGAGAGATGGTATAGACATGCACATCTGGTTTATTTGCTACGCAGTCTCTACCTCTTTTGACTGTCACTTTTTAAACTCTTGGAATTCAGCTCTTACAGTAGAGTTTTATATTCACTATGATTATATTATTGGAAAGCCACCTCACATAATAACTCTTAATTTCAATTGAATAATAAAAAAGTGGAATGTATTCTTCTGCTATAATTTGTAGGTTATGAAGAAGTTGGTGCATGATTGGTCTGGAGTGGCAAAGAAAGTACTTGAAACAGTCAAAGAGAATGATTCCATTTTCCTCAATTTAACCTGCTCACAAAAGGGCAATAAGACAGCCTCATTATCTTGTTCGGAGGATACTTGCAGTCACAAGGCACTCAGTATAGTCTCAGAATGGATTCATATTCAAAGAAGCACTGCTCAGACAGCTATTTCTGTTTTACTCACATCTCTAAAAATGTCACATAATCAAAGTCATAATGCGTGGTTAACCTTTAAACCCTCTGCCTTCAGCTCTTCTCTAACATCTGGTAAATCCTAGGGACCCTGCGCTCTCCTCCCCTGCTCACCCACAGTCCCTCCCTTTTGCCTCTCCTTGAGCAAGTCTGCTCCAACACCTTACAACCCTCTCTCCCCTGTCTTGCCCTGACTCTGCAGTTGGGAGCAGAGGCTAACAGAAGGAATCCCAAAGGATTTTGTCCAGTTGCCTTTCAGCCACATCAAGCTTCTGAGGTTTGGAGTTTTATCTTCGTGGGGTTGTGTATGTGTGTGTACTTGTGTATATTTTTTTTAAATTAGGGCTTGTAAAAGTAGTCTTTAAAAAGTATGTTATTGTCCTTTAGCAAATTCTCTTCTTTCTATGGACGATGGCTGGGTTTTCCTCATGGATGCTCCCTTGCTCCGTTCCTCATCCGCAAGTGAGATGGAGCGTCATTGCATTACCCTTCCCTCCATCATGTTCATTTGTATCGCTTCCCTTTTTGAGAAAGAGGACTGCCCCCCACCTTCCACTTTAAGATTTCTGACCCAGGGCCACAGGCAGAGCAGACAGACTGGCAGCCTTATCCACCTGAGTGGTGAGGGGACAACCGCTTCCTGACTTTGTCCCCACTGCTCCAGGAGTTGGGCCTGCGTGGAGGTCATTAACCCAGAAAGATGGAGCTTCCCTTTGAATGCAGGCCTCTAGGTCTGGCACACAGTAGGAGCTCTGTAGAGATGAGCCTGGTCTACATCTGAGCTACATCTGACTCCAGTAACTCATCTGGGGTCTGCTGCATGAACAGCTCTTACAACAGCAGGGAAAGTAACAGAGGGAAAGCTGGCTACCATCACAACTTGGGTACAAAGTTTATGTTTGGTCACTTTACAAGGCAGTGCAAACTCTAAGTTCACTGGATCTGACATCTCTGTCCTAAATCCAGTCTGTTCCCCATTTAGGGTCACCTTTGTCCGTGTCCTACAGAGGAAGTCTTTCCCTATCTCGGCTCACTTAAACTCCTTTAGATACTAGAGAAGCTTACTTGCTGCTGAAAGAAATGATTTCCCTCCTCTCAAGGCAAACTGAGCTTAGCCTCCCATAGTGACTAAGAGATTGAGCTTCCTGTTCAAGGGAAGAGGCGGCCAGTACTGGGAGGCTGCTGCCAGAATTTACCTCCTGCCTTCTTTTTTTATTTGATCATTGTCTAACATCCAGAGGGAGACAAAGGGTACGTCCCACTGACTCCCCACAAAAGATGCCGCATCACCTCATTAGTATTTGTGAACACCAAACACAAGCACAGTCAGCCACTCTGAGGGCATCAGAAAGTCCCAGGGTAGCCTGGACGGTGGAGAGCAAGTCAGCACAGTGTGCCGTTTAAAAATATGGTGTTCTCAAAAATAAATATAGACACTAAAGGAAAATGGTATTAGGTTTAAGTTGTGGTATAAAAATACATGTTATGTAAGATGCTAACATTCATGCTCAGTCCTTTTCTGTCAGGACACCGTTCTCTGGTTCTTTTTGACTTAAAAGGAGGTATTGTTAAAGAAAGTGGAAGGTAAACCCTCCGAAGAGAAAAAACAGGAGCAGTGGACACACAGGCTCCGGAGGGCTTCACAGGTGCGGTACACGTGAATTCTTTGCCATTAAAGGGGCTCTTTTCGTCACCGGTTTTTCATCTGAATAACAGCTTCTGCAGGATTCAGAAAGTTACAAAACAACTCCTTGTATTTGGCTAGTCATTCAACACGTATTAAGTGCCTACTCTACACCAGGAACAGATTTTAATCTAAAATAAGTTTAAAATAAGTGACTAAAGCTTTAGGCTCTTAGCCAAAGATTTCACGACCTGCTAAATGTTATCTTATTTATGGATTGGACTGTATTTACTCTGAGTAGAGGCTTAATGCACAACTGCTTGATCTTTCTCCTCCCAGTCTCCTCCCTACCGCCCCCACCCCCCCACCACCCATACCCCCACCCCGGCCCCCTGACTGGGACGGGAAACAGAAGAGGCTGAGGACACCAAGCTGAAGCCAAGTCACATGAGGGGTTCAGGCATATCTCTTTGCTTATGGTCTTGCAAGTCCTCACTCAGTTCCCCAACCCATCTAGAACAGCTTGCTTCATTTCCTACTTCCTAGACTACAAACTTATCTATGTCTACATTTCCCACCTCTCCAGTTTTAAAGCTTGTCTCTCCACCAGTCTTGATCAGAGCCCCTTTCAGCTTCTCCAGAGTGGAATCACAACTTAAGGTGGAGTTTAGATTCTTAAGTCAGCACATAGACGAACAGAGTCTCACAGAGTAAAATTATTCTAGTAGATTTCTTAAATCACACATAATAGAATGCCAGATGTAGCTGTGGGAATGCAGTTCTGTAGGGTAATATAGTAGGATGAGTATATCAAACAATAGTAATGCATAGGTATAAGGCATGTATACCGCACAAGGTAGATAATAACATACCTTGCGTATATACCATACAAGGTATAAAGTAATAAAGCATGAAAGTCCAAAGTGGGATTGTACTGAGAAATTTAATTCCATAAGCTTTTGGGGACATTTGAGCAAATTTATGAATATTCTGACTTCTCATTTGGTGTCACCATCCAAGTTTTTGTGGATATCAGTTCCTCTCTAGTCCTGAGTTAGATCTTCAGTTTCTTCTTCAAGGTTGTAGGAAAACCATCACTACCCACTGGGATGAACAATGCATTTCACTATTTGTGTGTGCTTTGGAAACCCCTAAATCATCCAGACCTTTTTTGGTACGTGTTACTAAGAGGCTTCCCTGCCTGCAGACAACCTCAGAGTGCAGCAGTCCACAGGATTCCCAGCGTTATTTAAATGATAATTTCTCTCTCTAGATGTCTGCCTCCCGCCCCATTAGAAGATGAAGCTTGACCACAAATAAGAGAAAATAGCAATGGCTTAAATGAGAGAGAAATTTATCACCCCTCCCCCCAAAAAGAAGTCAGGAGTAGGTGGTGCAGGGCTGTTTTAGTGACTACACAGTCATCAGGGACCCAGGCTCCTTTTCCCCGTCTGCCCTGTGACTGTACTTACTGGCTTCCTCCTCATGGCTGCTGCAGCTTCAGCCGCTGCACCCACATTCCAGACAGCAGGCACAAAGAAGGTGGTGTTCGGGAAAATTGTTCAAAACTTGGAAATAAAGCAAAAGGGTTACCGTGTGTCTTGTCAATGTCATACTAGATCATTGTCACGTTTCTCCTAGGGTCTTCTCACTTGGTGAATGACTTACTCTTTCATTACTGCTGATGAGGGTTCAGAGTCTAAAATTAGACGTTAACTTGTTAAAAATGGGGAAGATGCAAATGAGTTTTTCTTAGGAGAGATGGTTTTATTACCTTGAAGAACATTTGCCACTTTCTACCCAACTTAGCACTCTTATTTCAGGATTTCTTTTTTCCCTACCGAACTAGCTTTGTCATCTTGCTGGTTCCCCTCACTAATGAGTCAATTACACTTTGGCATGTGTTCAGATAATGTGTGAGAATTATGTGTTTCACATTTATATATTTCAACTGTAGGAAGGACAGAGGGCTTTCTCCTAGGCAAATCAGCAATCTCCCTAAGTGTCCTACCTAAAATCTCTACTTCTGTCTCATTGGCCAGACCTTATCAATAAGACCACATCTGGCCGCAAGGGATGACAGAAAATACAGTCTTTTAGCTAAGTGCCTTGGTCTCCTGATTAAAATCAAGTTGCTCTTGGGGTGCGGGGTGGCTCAGTTGGTTAAGTAACTGACTCTTGATTTCGGCTCAGGTCATGATCTCATGGTTTGTGAGTTTGAGCACAGCACAGAGCTTGCTTGGCACTCTCTCTCCCTTTCTCTGTCCCTCCCCCACTTCTCTCTCTCTCTCTCTCTCTGTCACTCTTGCTCTCAAAATAAATAAACATTAAAAAAGTCAAGGTGGTCTTACTAAGATAGGCAAAGATTGATTAGCAGACAGCAACTAATAATGTTTGCCACAAGAATATAGGTAGGTCCATTAATTCTACCCCCTTTAACTTGTATTTTTGCCTCTCCCTGCCTTATTGGTACTGAGTCCTTTCCTGATTATCATGACAACATTCTCCCTTTTCCTCCATCGAGGTCCTAGAAAGAACAAACCCACCTGGCTCTACTTTCTCACTTCCTTTTCCTCTTCACTTTAATGGGGCTTTTGTTCCCTTTCCCCACTAAACCTGCTAGGGCTGATCCTCCAAACCACAAATTCAGATCAACTGCATCTTGCACAAGCAAATGTTTAATAAATGATTGCTGAACTGTTCAACTTGTTTGCTGTTTTCTTAGTGATTCTTTCTTAGGACGTGTTATTTTCTATTCTTCTTAATTGCAAAAATAATATTTTAGTTTTATTATGGGCCAAATAGTTTCTTTTGACCTGTTTAACTTAATCCTTAGATATCACTTTGTTTCTGTGCATCCTAACTTCCAAAATATTCACCCAACAGCACACTTTTGGAAATGATCTTTCTGTGGCTCAAGTCTATTTATTCTCCCCTTTATTGAATAGAAAAAAAAGGCATTGGGTGTTTGTTGCTAATAAAAGCAGATTTAACTTAGATTGGTTCTCAAGCACAGCAAAGTCCGTGACAAGATGTTTAGCTGGCTAACTCATAAAGGAAAACTACCCATTTTGAAACCCCCAAGGGAAAAACACCAGTAAGATCCTTGATAATACATTTTCCTCTTTTGTTGAACTTCTCTCTTGATCTTTTCTCAAAATAGGGATCTAGCTACTTTCAAGTTCAATTTATGTCCTAAACCAGAGATCAAAGTGTCCCAAATGTATTCTCTGCCTTCTATAACCTCTCCCTCTCTGCCTGCATTGCAAAGACTCTTCTTCAGGGAGCGGGGCTGGGATTTTGGAAGCCCAGGTGGTTAGGAATTGTGGGCAGGATGGAATTATACTGCCCCATTGTGGCAGATTCCATTCTATTTCAAATGCTGTTTTCGTTTTTTCTGTCATGCTTCCTTGAGAAACCAACCCGTGAATGATGAGCAGTTTCTGAGTGAGGACATTATAGAACATTAAGGGATGGTGTTGGTCTTTAGGGGGACCCAAAACTTCTTTCACCCCTTCCTCCCACATTCTGAGGGGTGCCATACATGGAAGTAACAATGAAAGCTTGGCACTTCAGTAAATGACCCTTTTCTGCCATATCTGAAGAGAATCTCCAGCAGAGAGAAAAGCAAAACCCCCAGAGAAGCTGATCAGCTTTTAATCAGCTGGGGCTTGCCTGACCCTGCCAAATTCTAAACAGATGCTGCAAGTTTGGGCTCTATAAGTTTAAGTCTGGCCCTCAGACATGCTGTGTTTGGCTGATACAGTGTTTTTTGTTTGTGTTTGGTTTTAGTATTTAAAAAACAATATTTAGAAGGAAGATTTCATGTAAAAATCCAGACTTCTGGCTTCTTGATATTACATTCCTGAGTTGCAGCAATCAGTTGGAACTTTTACCTTTTACCTTTAGATGGAATTCACCTCCTGCCCTCCACAACAATCCTCACTTCCCTCTATTATGCAGTCAGATTCTAACAAACTGAACCCATCCATGAAACAGCACCAGAAACAGATCAAGAAACAGCACTCCAGGGGTCTGCCTCCTGATCCCGTACAGTCACTACTACCACCTCTAACACCATAGGTAACAGGTGCCTGTATTTGTACCTTATATAAATGGGATCATGTAGTAGATTAGATTTTTGTCCAGCTGCATCTATTCAACGTTGTATTTATGAGACTCGCCCATATTGTTCTGTGCAGTACTAGAATTAAGTCACTCATTGTCGTGACCATATAATATTTCATTATGTGAATTTCCCCACCATTTAATTATCCATTCTTGATTAATGGACATGTAGGAAATTTTCTTTTGTAGATCTTAATAACAGTACGTTTTATGAAAATTCTAATACATATAAAAAAGAGATCAATATATGTCAAAATGGCATTTGATAATGTTCAAAACCTAATTCTGGCTTCTTTTTTTTTTTTTTAAGTTTATTTATTTAAGTACTCTCTATATCCAATCTGGGGTTTGAACTCATGACCCCAAGATCAAAAGTCACATAGTCCTCCAACTGGACTAGCCAAGTGTTCCACCAAAAATGTCTTAGTAAAACAGAAAAAGACTATTTACCAAACATGGTATAGAAGGGTAGATAGAAGGTACATGTGGTAGAGAAGATGTATGCAGTATACAAAGATATATAATAGAATTATTGCCTCTGAAATGAAGAATAAAATGGAGCTATTCATTGTCACTCTTCTTATATAACATTGACTTGAGGATAAGTGTAATAAGAAAGGAAAGGCCAGTGCAATAAGAAAAGAAAGGAAAGGAAGAGTTACTGGAAAAGAGGTAAGAGTATCATCATTTTCAGATTACATCATTTCCTATCTGCAAAACTCAAGAAGACTCACTCAAGCTATTATAATTAATAATAGAATTTTGTAAGGAATCAATAGGAAAAGAAAGACAAGGGGAGATGGACAAGAAAGGGAGAAAGTAGAGGAGATTGCAAAAGAAGGGAGGAAAACAAGGAGAGAAACCCACGGCTCTGCCTTGTCATAAACACCAGACTCTGAATGCTATTTGCATCGATGGAGGTCTAATCCAATAATAGAAGATGCTCTTGAAGGATCATTTATTGGTGCATTTTATGAGGATTGTTCTTTGTACTTTGGTAAGTGTTGGGCATTTTTGACTTGCTGAGCTGGGACTCAGACACCGTGAACAAAGCAAACATCTCCGTCCCCAGGGCCCAGAATCTCTTTGTGCACCCGCTCACATACCTGCAGCTTTATTTGTGTACTTGGTTGTTGAAAGAGGAATTTGGGTTGAAGGTGAAAGAGGAACAGGAGTTATTTTGTTTTGGTTTTTGTTTGGTTTATTTGGGTTTGTTTTGTTTTGGCTCCTTGCACAGAGTTTAAGTCCAGAAAATTATATTTCTTGAGACACTTGATGGGCTCACAGACAAGGGCTATGCTCAGAGATGAAGAAATTGAGAGAATCTCTTGAGGCTTTTGGTATAGTCTGGGATATTTCAGGGCAAGAGTTTGAAGTGACAAGAGTTAGGGAGGAGGCTGCTGTCTTCTCCTCCATGGAACACAGCACTGCTCTGGTATCCACCAAGAAATGGAAGCTTTTGCTATGTCTCTAGGGATAGCCTTGATAAAGTAACCCTGGGGGCTACAGACTTTGATAACTGGGAGCCAGAGAAGAAAAGTGGGAACACACTGAATTGTTGCCCCTGGAGACAATCTGATTTGGGAAATCCTACAAGCCCTCCGCTTTTGGACTCCCAGATATCAGTGTGGTATTGCTCACAAGGCTGCTCCCCTTTGAAGGACACGACCGTTGCAGCCTGACCTTGGGACATAGGGACCAGCCATGCAGGACAGATAGAGGAAGACCCAGGCTGGCAAAATTGCTTTGTGAAGCAAGGAACAACTCAGTGGAAGACTTAAAGATACTAGGATTCTTCTCTGCATGGGAATAAATACCTGCCAGTATCCTGCTTTGAACTGCCTACAACGAACTTCTTGGCTGATTGCAGGGGACCCAGGGTGGAAAGGAGAAGGCCATGACTTTCCACCAGTCTGGAAGATGAGGACTCAAACTGGTGGTGATTAATTTGAGAAATAAATAAAATGTAGTATTACTTGCATTCCCCCTGGGTAGAGTCATTCATGCATATGATACTACTTTTAATTTTTATTATGTAGAGGCCAAAGCACATGCCTTGCATAGTTTTGATTTTTGGAACTTATTCCTTGTGTTCTTTGGAAATATTCCTTGTCATGGTTTCATAAACTCTAAACATTTTTCATTGATCTGTTCTTCATTACAAAAGTGATTCATGTTAATTGTAGAAAAAAAACTAAAAGATAAAAGTATCAAGAGGAAAATGAATCTTTTACAATATGATTTTTAACACCTATAAATATTATGTGTGTACATATATTTGATTGATCCCCAATGTTGGACATTTCAGTTGTTTTCCTTTTACAATTAATATTGAGATAAACTGTACATTTTAAATTATTTAGGATAAACCCTAGAAGTGGAATAGTTGGGTCAAAGATTACATTCATTTTTAAGCTTTTATTGCATATTCCTAAATTACTTTCCTTTAAGTTGCATCAGTTAACTATCTAAACAGTAGCATTTGAGAATGCCTGTTTCCTGCACCTTCACCAATATCAGGTATTGTTGCCATTTTTTTTTCATTCCCATCCCTTCCCTTCCCCTTCCCTTCCCTTCCCCTTCCCTTCCCTTCCCTTCCCTTCCCTTCCCTTCCTTTCCTTTCCTGTTTTTAAAGAGAGAGAGAGAGAGCATATGAGGCAGGGGGGAAGGGAGAGAGAATCCTAAGCAGGCTCCATGCCCAGCACAGAGCCTGATGTGCATGACCTGAGCTGAAATCAAAAGTCCTACCCTTAACCCACTGAGCCACCAAGGAGCTCCAGCTATTGCCATGTCTTCATTACCTAAGCAGGTCACCCTCAGCTCTCATCTGGATGATGTAGGACAGCCATCGCTCTCCCAGCTCTGGTCAATTCTTCACACTCTGCCTAGCATGCTTCTCCTAACATATGAGTCTGATCATGCCATTTCCCTTCTTAGAACCCTTTAATACCTTCTACAGCTTGTAGAATGGACTTGAATGTCCATGAGATTCTTCCCTCGTATTCCACATATCCATTTGGGGTCTTCTTTATCATCTCATCATGTTCCTCTATACCCCAGATGAGGAACACGTTCGTATTTTTAGGAGTCATTCATATACCCCTCCTGCTCCCTCCTCAGTCCTGTCATCCCTTCCCCTTTCTTTGCCTTCCGGTCTCTGAGTATGCAACTTTCTCCAGTTGGAACACTCTTTACCTGTCAGTCAAGCAAGATAACTGCCTATTCTCCCATCAGTGTTGAGCACTTGGGCTTTTTCACTGAAACGTTCAGACCAGTGTTTGACATTAGACAACACCTCCCACTAGAGGACCTCCTTGCACTCTGGGCTCACTACGTCCCTAACTTGGGAGTGCTTTGGGAACCCAGATGATGGAATATTCAGGGATCCTGCTGCCAGCCATATCACAATCATTTCTTCAGATATTGCCTCTGCCCCATTCTTTCCCGTCTCCTCTTGTGGAACTTCAAAAGAACCTGTTAGGCCTCCACTGGATCCTCAGAGTCTCATTCTTCTTTGTGTTTTCTACCTTTGTTTCTCTGTGCTGCATTCCAACAGTTTTTTCCACTCTGCTGATTCTATCTTCAGCCATATAAAACTTACTACTGAATCTTTCTACTGAGATATTCATGTTGCTTCCTGCAGTTAATTCTAAAAATTATATCTGGTCCTTTTTCAATTCTGCCCCATTACTTTTTAAATGTAATTTCTAGGTCCCTGATAAAAAAAATTCTGCCAGTGTTTTATTTCTATAAATATGTAATAAGAATAGTTTTTTATAGTTTGCATATAATAATTCAATTGTCGGGTCTTTATGTGTCTATTTCTGTTGTCTTGTCTTTCTGCTCTTTTTAACTTAACAGTTTCCAGGTTCTGAGTGTGTCTAGTTATCTTTCACTATGTGCTGATCATTGTATTTGGAAAAGTGTAGTAATAATGAGGACCCCTAGGATGAAGACATATCCGTCTTGGGAGTATTTTCATTTATTTTTGTTGGGTGCCTAGGGGTATTACTAATCCAGGGCTCCCTTCATCTAAGTTTAAGTCTTGAGTTTTCCTTAACCACCTGGGCATGGCAAAATTAGGCTGTGGGTCACTGCAAGATTTTCTTCCAGTTCACCTAATTCTGAGCCTGTGGCCCCTTTAGGGTCCCAGCTTAAAGAAAAGATGTTTTAACACAGTACATATGTTTTTCTGGGTTCTAGGTTTTGATTTTTGTCTTCTTGAACCTGGGAATCCATCAACTTGGTTTTCAACGGTTTCTTTTGGATCAGCAAATACTCTCAGGACAAAGGCAGCTTTGAGTGCTGGGCTTACCTGTCGGGGTTCTTATCCTCTCCTAGATTTGAACCCAGCAATTACTCACCACCCTGTTTGTTCTTTAATGCTTAGGGGGAAAAAAAACCTCATCCAGCTCTTCAACTTGTCCTCAGTGGGTAGAGTAGTCTAATTAGCTAAGCTTCCATACCAGAATTGGTAATCCTTATTCCTTGTTTTGCTTGGACCTAACAATGCCAAAGCATAGAACTTGAATTTAGCTCTCATTTGTGGCTCAGATATGGAAAGATCCCTCTGACCAGTATATGTGAACTCCCAGACCAAGGAAGGAGAGACCAAAGCCCTTTTCAGCTCCTTAGATGGACGGCAGGAGTGTGCACAGTTCTCTGACCAGCTGTCATTCATCTCAAGTGGTTCTCCTGGCCGGAGGCAGGCGGCTTCCCCATCTCCACTACTTGGCTCTCAGTTACTCTGACAGAACAAGAACATGCCAGTCTACAACTCCCAGAATGCACTTCTACCAGGGCTCGATGGTCACCAGCCCAGCCCACAGCACTTCACTTGTAGGAAACACATTTCCCTGCATGGGGTGCAGTGCCATCCCAGTGCCAATCCCACTTTTTTTTTCTAATTGTGTTCTGACAGTCTCTGAGCAAATGTAGAACAAGGTGGGGCAAGGGGAGAGGAAAGAATGAAAAGCACTGCAGCTGCCCATTTTGGGGAGTTGGTCCAGACCTTGAGTTTCTCATCCAGGGTCAAGCAGACCAAGGGAAGTTGTCCTGTGGCAGGCTCACTCTGCTTTTGGCACCATGCCATGGGTGGTATTGTGGACTAGATAATGAATGCCCCCTCCCCACCCAAGGCAAAAGGAACGTGCTGTTGTGATTAAGTTAATGACGTTGAGATTGGGAGATTATTCTAGATCATTTGGGTGGCCCCAGTGTAATGACAAAAGTCCTTGTAAGAGGTGGGGGTGAGAAGGTCAGAGTGAGAGAAAAAGATGTGATGGCAGAAACAGAAGTTAAAATGATTTGAGGAAGGAGACACGAGGCAATGCAGGCAGCCTCTAGAAGGAGGAAAAGGCACAGAAATGGATTCTCCTCTAGAGCCTCCAGAAGGAATGCAACCCTGCCAACACCTTGACTTTAAGACTTCTGAGTAAGGTGATAAATTTGTGTTGTTTTAAGCCAGTAAGTGTGTGATAATTTGTTACAAAAGTGATAGGAAACTAATACCAGTGAGCCATCCATTTAATTTATCATCTGGTTCCACCACTCACTATTATAGTTGGTGGAAACTGCTTTCAGATGTTGGAGACAGGCGAATGAACGCTACACTCTCAACAGAAATTGCCGTAACTTTTGGTGAAGGATGAGTTTTTGTCTTTTTCTACACCATCTATGCTGTTGCTGCCTTTTGGATGTGTGCGTCTCACCATCATGTGAAGACTGCCCTGTCTTTTTCAGGGTTTGTAGTGAGTCTTCTCTGAGCAGGAAAGCATCGCTCCCTCTTCCCAGTGACAGAGCAGGTTCTTAATCCCCAACCAAATTCGTGTCTGTCGTGCACTTTCTGTGCAAAGTTCCATGTTAATTCACCAGCCCACACTTCAGGAGTCCACTTGTGGAAATAAACTGGGGTAGAATGAAAACAGAAAAATACCTTAAAGAGCTATAATATTCCATCTAAGAAGATGTCTTCAACCGTTTCATTTGTGGTCTAGGTATTTAAATGGGGTGTGAGAGACTGCTGGGAAAACACAGCACCGCTCAGCCACCTGCCAGGACTCAGCCAGCCCTGAGCAAACCATGTCATCCCCCTGTGCTCCAGCTTTGCGATTCATTTTCCATTTTATCTATTTACATCCATTTGAAGCTATAAAAACAAAGAAGGCACAGTCCTTTCTCTTGAGCTCATCAGGGGAGACAAACAGCTCAATACATAATTACAATGCGGCAGGGTAATTGTTATGGGACAATGACGAGATGAGCAGGGAACTGAACCGAGAGGAAATGGTAGAGGTATTCATTAACTAATTAATTAATTCAAATGACTACATGTAAACACTGTGTCAGATGCTGGGTGATCACTTACCCTGAGAATAAGAAGCAGCCGTGAAAAGAAATATGTTAGAAGCCCTAGGCCCCTACACTCAAGACTTCTCCTCCTCTGTCCCCACAATGTCAATGCCTGCTTTGAAGCAATGACACCTGCACAAGCTAAGCACACTGGTGATGTCAAGAAGATGCCTAGGTCCTCCACAGGTTCTCCCTGGACACCCAAAATTGATGTCGCTTATCCATTCTCCTGGTGAGGCCAGTGTTGGGGGCTGCTCTGGGAACTGGGTGGGCTTCCTCTGCTGACCAAGTATCCACTTGACTCCAGCCAAGACCCTCTGTTCCCAAATCTTAAGACTATCCAGGATGTATTACCCACTCCTCCTTCCACCCAAGTTCAACACAGACCCGAGGGTAAAGAGATGCATACAACACTAAAATTTACATTTTATTTATAAAACAGGCTGTTGTCAGATTTGTCACACAAACCGTAGTTTGTCAACTCTGCCCGAGAGTGTATTTGGGAAACCAGAGGCCAAGGAAGAGTAAGATCCTTTTGTGGTCTGGGAAGAAAGTCTTTGAAGGGATTGGAAAAGGAAACAACAGCCTGTTTTATAAATAAAGTTGTATTGGAACAAGACCACACCCGTTTGTTTCCTTACTGTCTGTGAGCTACCTGTTACCACAGCAGGGTTGAGTGATCAAGACAAGGACTATTTGGCCCTTTACAGAGAAAGTTTGCTGACCCCTGTTTTAGGCTCTGAATCCTCTGGTTTTGGCACCAGATATTTAAAGCTAGGCTTTTAGAATCCAGAAAAATCTACCCCAACTCCCATCCCTAACTCCTGAGTGCTACGATCCCAGAGCACTTGGCACCTCTGTGATGTGCTCCTTGTCATACTGTGTTGTAATTGTCTGCTTATGTCTTTGCAAGCCACCTTAGCCTAGAGCTTTGCCAGGTGCCTAGAATTTAGAAGGAATTTAGTAACTACTGCAGAATAAATACATGAACAAATGTCCAAAGGAGGTTTTGCAGCACTATTTGTTAGGCACTCATGCAGCATGCCCAGAGTCAGCCACATCACAGAACAGAGCTGAGATTTAAATGCAGGCCTATCAAATCTAAGTCCAGCACTCTTTACAGTATCTCATAAGGCCTGACCTAGGCCTGGATGTTCAGACGAGTATAATAGAAATGTGCCCTTCAGACAGAGTATCCTCACTTACCTAATTGATTAAAGAAAAGTCTGGAAGAAAACACACTACTAGGAAATCACGATTATCTCTGAGAAGATGGAGGGGGTTAGGAGGACTGTGCTGTTGTTCAAAAGGGACTCGAACCGTACCTGTAGTTTCTCCTTTTCATAAGGAGAACATATTTATGTATGACTCATATAGTTAAAAATTAATTTTGAAAATGAGCACTACAAAAAAAAAAAAAAGCGCTACTGGAGGATTTTTTTGTACTACACTCCCTAGTTGATGAATTTTTCCATTAAAGGATTTGGAAATTAGCATTGATGTTTTACTTTACTGCTTATTCAAAAAAGAAAAAAGGAAAGAAAAGAAAATAAGTAAAAGACTCTGGCCCCAATTTTTAAAAATGCTTACCATTACACTCAGTACTAAAACTAATTGAATTGAGAAGATGGACTGCAGCAAGCCAAGTGTGGCAGTGACTAGACTACTTAATTTGTTAGTTTCTTTCAATTTATGACTCTTCGTCATAGACGATTTATCTTTGATGCTCTTTCTCTTTTTGTGTTTATTTCTAGTCATAAAGCAGCTGGTCTGCATAATTAAGGGGAGCTGAGAAAATATAATTAGCCAAACAGGCAGGAAGTAGATGGCAAATCTTCTTCACGACAGAAATGTAGCCCCAGACCATATTCCTTCCTGGCTGAAGACCTTAGTTTTCTGACTCCCCTGGGGACTGTGAAGGCAGGACTTGCTTCCTTCCCCAGAAGACGGTCCTGTATAGTGCCCTCTGGTGGTTGGTATGTTTAAAAACCTATCTGCAGGGGCGCCTGGGTGGCTTAGTCGGTTAAGCGTCCGACTTTCACTTAGGTCATGATCTCACGGTTCGTGGGTTCGAGCCCCACGTCGGGCTCTGTGCTGACTGCCAGCTCGGAGCCTGGAGCCTGTTTCAGTCTGTGACTCCCTCTCTCTCTGACCCTCCCCTGCTCACACTGTCTCTCTCTCTCTCCTAGAAATAAAAAATAAAATAAAATAAAAAAATAAAAATAAAAACCTATCTGCACAAGGCGGCATTCCATTCCGGATTCTGGATGCACGTATCAAATTCCATAGTTGTTGGCTTAGGAATGCCCCTTGAGGATGTACATGAGCATGGCTTATGGCGTAGTTCAACAAAAAGAGTGCCTCAGGAAGAACTCAAAGCGAAAATAGAGGCAACTTCTAACTAAACATGAAACCCCCAATAGGTGTATACCGTGCCGTCCTCTAGAAAGGACAGAGTGATTGTGAGGACACATGTCCACACTTGGGCACCCTTCGGACTCGCCCCAAGCCGGACGGCACACTTTAGTATACACACTTGGGACAGACTGCCTGTTTGGGACATAATTGGTGTCACGATTATAGGGCTATAATAGGTTGTCATAGCCACGAGGATGTAGACAGATTTATATGTAAGGACATATGTGGAGCCTGAAGACTGAAGTATTTCTAAGTAATTCTAAGTATTAACTTACCCTCTGGATGCATTTTGTCAAATGGTGAAGAAGGAGGATCTGAAACAACAACGGAACACAAACCAAGCTGCTCCAACAGGCCTGACTGTAACCTGTGGCTGCACAGGGGGCCCACGTGAGAGGAACAACTTATACTGCATTGCCCCACTTGGTGAGTAAAGTACTGGTGAGGCATAAGACCCCTGCAGTTGAAGCATCTGGCTTCAAAGCCAAGAGGCCCCCCCCCCCCCCCACCCTGTGTGTACCTTGGGAAAGCTGCCCAGTCTCTCCATCCTTGGCTTCCTCACTTGTACAGTGCAGTAGCACCTGCTGTAGAGGTGGGGATTCAGCAAGTTAGCATGAGTAAGAGCTTAGAACAGAGCTACGCACCTGCAGGCCTAGTGACCGATAACTGTTGTTCTTCCTTTTCACACTAGCCCTCCCATCCTTCACCCCTCTGGGTCCCCAGGTTGTGTCTCACATTTGCCCACAAATACCTCCCATGATCTCGGTTCTCCAGTGGCCCTGCCTGCAGTATCTTGTCACTACCTCCAGCGCCCACCATCATGCTACAACAGACATCACTCGGGTTGATTGCTTGACTTACCATCACCTGCTTTCCTCTAACTTCTATGGTCCTAACTGACCTACGTGACCCTGGCCCCCTCCATGGGTGGGTCACTTAGGAATGTCCCTTGACTTGTGCTATGCCAAGCAGTATCTGTCTTCTGTGAATCTGAAAAGTGTAATAAACAGGCTGTTGCTGGAGCCAAGACATGCTAATAAGAATGTCCTAAACATAAGGTTTCGTGAGCTTAGGCAATGGCCACATCTCCAGCCACACACCTGCTTCAACTTCTGTGTCAGCTCCTGTTCTTTAAAGGTTCGGGGGTGGATGCCTGCCATTCAGAGCCCCTCTCCCCATTACTACCCTTGATCCTTTGTGAGGAGTTCTGCCTCAAAGCTCAGAGCGCGCTACCACTCCCGTGAAGTGGCAGACTGCAAACAGCCTGTCCGATGAGTCTTTCCACGCTGAAAGTAGAGGTTTTGCATGTAAAGCTGGAGCAGGCAGAAGAGCTACCATCTGGGGAAGAATGGAGAACATTTGTAAAATGAGCACATCTCCTGTTTTCTACGGCATTGGACATTAAACAATGTCACAGTCGGCTTTGCTAGATGATTACAGGCAATGTGCAGAGATCCAAACGTGTCTGGGTTTTGTTTTGGATTTTTTTTGCCTCTTCTCTTGACTGCCACATTGCAGGACTAGGCAGGAGACAAAATGGTATAAAGAAAAACAACACTGGATTTGTGGTCCAGGTAAACTCGGGTTCAAAAGCTTGTGCCCTAAGGCATGTTCTTGTGAAAACTGACCCTGCTTTTACTGAAGCCACATAGCTTCCCTGGGCCATGGCTTTCCATTCCCACGTTAATCACTATGGACTGTTATCTCACACCTCCGAAGCAGGAGCTGGTACAGCTCTTACCCCTGCTGTACTTCAGAACAGCAGTGGCTCCCCACCACTTCCCAAATGAAGGAGAGAATCCTCAGCCTGAGGTTCAAGGACTGTCGTGATATTATCCTGAACAACTTTTTTTTTAAGTAGGCTCCACACCCAATGGGGATGGAACTCACAACCTTGAGATCAAGAGTCCCATGCTCTACCAACTGAGCCAGCCAGGTACCCCCTGTCCGGAACAACTCCTGAGCTGTTCTTGCAGACGCTGTGTTGTTCAGATGCTGCCACGGCAGGCTAAACAAATACATAAAAGGAAAACCTGTGAGGACCAGTGTGAGGAACTGAGCCCCAGGAGTGGGCTGACTGGTGACGGGTTGCTAGGCAACCATGCAGCAACGAAAGCGGCCTGGGCTGAGCCAAATGATGGCAGAGGCCAATGAAAAGCCCTACATTCTTTGATTTATATTTTAGTTGGAAAGATCCACCAATTTAGGGTGCTATCTGATGGAATCTTGTAAAGGCATTTGCCTCTGACACCGAATATATTGAGGGTCAGGAAATTTCCCCTTTGGTGATGAAAAAACCTATGAATTCCTTTTGTTTTTATCAGGGACCGTGTGTGGTAGTTGGTGGGTATAGAGTGGGAGACATTTTCTAAGTAGCAAAAAAGAAAACTAAAATGAAAGTAATTACTCTGCTTTTCAGAACAAGTTGCCTTTATTTCATGACGGTTGCCTAGAGACTTTGTTTATATGTATTTATAAAGAAATAAATGCTGAGCACAGGCCCAGAAATCCCAATGAAAAACATGCCACCCTCGGCTCTGAGCTGAGATGCTGAGTGATTGGTCCGTGAAACTAAGAGACCACGTTTGCCTTGCATGCTTTTGTTTCTGACAGTCTTTTCAGTCCACTGAAAAAGAAGTTATAGACACACACACTCATGCACACACATGCATATACACAAACATATGTATATATATTGTACAGGAATTTGAAGCAACTTGGAGTTCTTCCTTAATAAACTGTTTTTAAAAAAATCACAGTGAACAATTATTGCCAACAATTAGGAATACTTGCAAATGGTCCTGGCACCTAAGCACGACTAGTTTAGAGAGGGCCACGACACACAGTGTAGGGGTGGCTGATAAGCGATTTCTGCTTGTCATCTGCCTTGGCCCAGCTCAGCTGCTCCAGCAGATGAAGGCCAAGGAGATGGGCAGCAACCAGCATAGGCCCCAGATTTGGCGTCTGTGCATCAAATGACTCATAGGTCAAACCCAGATTTTTCAGGCCCTGCTCTGGCTGAAAAAGTCCCAGTTTCCCTGTGCCTCACATCCTGTTCTGCTTTCATGCAAAAGAACATCAAAAGAAATGCACATTGATTGATTTCCCTGTTTTTTCCCCTCTAGTTCTAAGAAGTTTCTCTTTTTCTCTCTCATAAGCCTGCAGTTAATTTAGCATTTGAAATGTGAGTTTCTAAAACAAATTCCTGTAAGTGCTGCATGGCCATGTTTGGTTTTGCTGTTCTCTTGAAATCCCCTTCTGGTTTTCATTAATATTAAGGGGAAAAAAAAAAGACAGATGGGGATGGGGACAGGGATTTTCCAATGTGTTTCCAAAACAGCCACTTCTAGACAAACATCAATAAGACAAGATATTCTAGCATCACAGTGACAGCTTTCTAGGCACCAAAAAAACAAGTCACGTTACAGTAACTTTAAGAAAGATTGCCAACAACATCAGCATTGCCTTTACTTCCTGGAGAAGTCAGAATTCTCCAGAACCGTAAGCTTTTCTGTGCCTTTAATGAGTTCAAATTTCAGTCTTCATGAGATGCTTGTCTATATTTCCAGAAGAGAGGAAGTGTTACATGACTTTAAATGTCAAGCTTATGATCACCAAGAAAAGAAAACTACACTTATTACATGTGTGATCATTGCTTTGTACTGTGTGCCTGGACTGTAGCACACTCGTTCATCCATTCATTCATTCACTCCATATTCACAATTAGCAATGAAGATAACAACCAGGATTCCTTTTCTAATAGATTTTATAGTGTGGGAGGTAATGGGAGAATATAGACAGACATTGAATAAGTACTTACAAGTGCTCTTAGTTGGGGGTGTTCTATATAATAGAGCTAATCTAGTTTAGGAGATGCTGAAAGATGGCCACCAGCTTTTCCTCTTAACCCTCTAAGCACTAGCTACTCCAAGAAATGGGTTCTATTTTCCCTCCTCTTGATCTGGCCCTGTGATTTGCTTTGATCAGTAGAATGTGGCAGAAGGGACACCAGGGGACCTCCAAGCATAGTCCATAAGGTGCTGCTCAGCTTTTCTCACCCTCTTGGAAGTCAAACACCATGCTGAGTCCAGCTGGAGAAATCTTGTGGGGAGAGAGTGGCCATCCCACCCAAAGTGCCAGACATGTGAGCGAGGCCATCTTGGATCCTCAGCCTCAGGCAGACTAGTCCAGCCGATGCTACGTGGAACAGAAATAAACTTCCCTACAAAGCCCACCTCCATCACAGAGTTATGAACAGATGAATGATGGTTGTTCTAAGTCACTACACTTTGAGGAGGCTTGCTATGCAGCAACAGATAACTGAAACAGAGTCAAGGAAGTTTTTTGGAGAAAGTTCTAGTGAAGCTAAGATTTGAAGAATGAGTACAATTCAACTCTTGGGGGGAAAGGAATGGTGTTTGAGGCAGATGGAGCACCATGCGAAGACCTCAAGGGGGGAAGCATGGCAAGAACCAGAAGAAGCCCAGTATGGCCAGCAGTTAGGAAACTGAGGGGAAAGTACTGAGCATGGAGGCTGGAGCAGTAGATGAGGGCCAGACCATACAACGTGTTTAACTTACAAAGGAATATGCATGTGCTTTCCTTTGTCCTACGTGGTTAGCTCAGCAAAAATGAAAAGTAGTATCTTTGCCCAGAGGAGGAAATTCCATCCCATGGACCTTGCTAGCCATAACACAAAGACACATTGCTGATTAAAAGTAAGGTCTGAGGAGAAAGAAAAGATACATTTATCCAAAAAATATCTGTTGAGTACCAGTCACCTTCATCACGGGAAAAGGAACTCGCAGTGCATGCCTGCATATAAAAAGCCACATTTCAGAGGTCTGTACGTACACACACACTCCAAAATTTCAAAATCTGGAGGGGGCCGAATGGCAGGCAAGCCTGTGTCATCTCAGGCAAGTCACTTAATTTCACTGACCTTCACCTATTATAATGGAATAATGACAGTCCTTTTATAGGGAGTGCTTTTATAGGATCATTGGGAGTGAGAAAAATATAGGGAAAACACCTAATTAAATACAGTAAAACCTTGGTTTGTGAGCATGATTAGTTCTGGAAATGTGCTTGTAAAGCAATTGTGTATCAAAAAGAATTTCACCATGAGAAATAATGGGAATGCAGATGATTTATTCACAACCCACAAATATTCATATAAAAATGATTACAATACTGTCATAGAATACAAAATAATAAAAAATACAAAATATGAAGAAAAATAAACAAATTCACCTGCATTTATCTTTGAAAACCTTCGTGGCTGGTGTGAGGGAGACAAAGAGGGGAGGGTTATTGTGTAGGATGACTTTCACGATCACTCACTGAATCACTGCTACCTACTGACTCAATGGAATCTTTTTCTTCTCATGCAACTTTAACAAGGAACCCATCCCGTGACACTTGTTTTTGTCTCCTTTTGAGGATTTCTCGGAAATGTGACATTGCATTGTCATTAGATTCATCGCTCGCACTGCTACAGCCTTATTCAGGTGGTGCTTTTCTACAAAATTTTGCACTGTTCCCCACGTTTTCCACATCTCCCTAATCTCATTTGAAGTGAGGGAGTCCTCTGCCTTTTTCGCCTCCTCCTCCACAGATGAGATGCAGAAGTAGACCTGTTATAAAATCTTGCAATTTTGGCCACTCGAATATCTTGTTCATAGTTCTTGATGATTTCCTTCTTAACTTCCACCGTAATCATCTCCTTTTTCTTGCCACCTTTCTTTTCAACCTTTTCCTGCATGAGGCCATTGTATATGTTTGCATGGTTGTTGACTACAGGACAGTATTAATGAGCCCTTGTCATATACTGTATTTAATGTAACTGGCAATAAGGCAGCAGAGTAAAAGGTCTATATTTGCAGGCAGCCTGACCTAGAATAAAACAAAGCCTCCCTAAGCTTACTCGTGTATGGAAAAACAAAGGACTGTCCATAGGTGCTTTGAAGTGACAAAAAATACACTAGTGCCAGCTGTGGGCACCTTCCAACATTCTGAAAAAATCACTGATTTTTGCCAAACACCACAGCCCAAGACTAAGCATCAAAGCATGGGAGATGATCACCCCAATCCTGCAACAAGAGACAGAGAGAGAGAGAATGAGAGAGAAAGAGAGAAGAACCATTGTTTCAGTTGTGGTCATATGACATTCAGCATCACGTACTACTCGTATTGCAAGACATCGCCTGTTTATCAAGTTAAAATTTATTAGAAATGTTTGCTAGTCCTGTGGAACACTCACAGAACAAGTTACTTGTAACCCAAGGTTTTACTGTACATGATAAGTACTCAAAAAAATGATAGGAAATTAAAAGAGAAAACATTGTCCCAATACAGTACAGAGCAAGGCAAGGCATATCTAGTTACACAGCAGAAGCAGGATTCAATCATTTAAGACAAAAGTGCCATTCTTTTGCCTTCTATATTTTATTTATTAGGCAATCCATTTCTGCCAATGGATATGGACTACCCTGAAAAAAAATTTTATAGTGTTGTTAGCAAAGCTTTCTGCTGATCTTTCCCACTCTCAGAGACATAATCGGTAATCAATAACACATCTTTTGATCCTATTTGGTACAGTAATGCTCAAATGTGCAGCAAAGAATATAAATGAATTGTACCTGGTGCTTATTATGTGCCAGGCATGTTGTATACATAAAGTACTTATGTATACAACAATTCCCCAGCAATCTCCACTGATAGGTACTAATTTCCCCATTTTGCAGATGAAGAAGGCAGATGTCAGAGACATTACTGACTTTACTGACACCATGTCTCACCACCAGAAAATGCCAGACTCCGAACTCAAACCCAGGTGTGCCTGATATGAGGACCGTGCTCTTTGCCCCAGGCCAAAATCGGACCTCCATATTTAGATATCCTGTCACTTCTGGAGGAAGTTGTCCTAATTGAAAAGCTATCGCATCTCACAAGAGACCTTCAGTGTCTCTTCAAGGATCAACCTAGGTCAGTGGCTATGCTTTTAAAGCAACAGATATATATCAAAGCAGGTGAACCTGAGGAAAACATCATTTCTTGGGAGAGGTGGCACAATGAGCCACCACAGGCAACATACTGGAGCCTGTGATTGAGGAGAGGCCAAGGTGGGGTCTCCCAGGAAGGACCATCATCTTTTTGCCTTATTTTTAAATTTACTAATCTGTTTAAAGCCCGTCAGATTGTTTAAGCATCAGATTATCTCTAAGGGCCATGCTAGCTCCAGGATTTTATTATGTCACAAATTCTGCCGTGTTGGATTCTGAGAACAGTTCTTTGGAAAGGTGGAGATGTCTCTGAGCAGAACTCTGATTCCTCTAATTTCAGGTACAGGCTTGTGCATATCTAAGAATAAACACCCTCTAAGACTGACTGAATGACTTCTTCCAAGAAAGGAAGGAAATAAACATTTATTAAATTGGGGGAGGGGGTGTCAGGACATAAGCAAAGAATCCTTCCTTATGTTATCAGGCCTAAACGTGGCAAACCGATCTATCAAGGTGAAATTCTACCTGAAAGTGGTTTAAGAAACATTTCATCTTCATCAATGATACCTGTTTGTTGCAGAATAACAGTACCAGAGGTGGGTAAATATGCACTCATCTATGCATCAAAATACTTAACTGGCTGGAGATATGATGTGCAAAGAACTAAGAAAATTATAGGAAAGAGCTAGGTAGACAGAAGAGAGTATTTCGGTGTGGTGGTGAGCCATCCAGAGGCAAACAGCAGAAACAGACATCTAGCCATAATGGGGGTGGAAGGATGTGTGCTCTTGAGCTCTGTTGGGACACCAGACCTAACATAAAAGAAGCATCCAGAAAAGGTGACTGCAGTTTTCCCACCAGGAGCCTGAACCTCTTTAATATGAATAAGAAATAACGACATTAATAGTTTCCTTTCTGGAACTACAGTAGGAAATTACACTGTGTGCAATGCAAGGGTTAGTCATACGTAATTTAGGCCTAAAATTAATCCTGAAGCCAAAAAGCTACAGGAAAGTGGAACAAAAGGAATCGGGGCCTCTGGGACACGCACGAGGGCTCTTGGAGAGGAGAGGACAGTTGCCTGAAATAGTCAACAGATGGAGCTGGGGGGCTGCGAACCCCTTGGATGTCAGCAGGGAGCGGGACGTCCCTGCAGAGAGCTGGGCTTCCGGCTGGCGGCGGGAGTCAGTGCGTCAGGCACACGCTAATCCAGTATGTGTGCTCGCCACACACAGTCCTATGAACTCGATCAGAGAAACACGGTTGCAGCCTGCGGAACGCGTGAGCCGCCGACGGCACACTGAAGTGCACAGGTCCGGCGGAGGCTCTGACGCAGTCCCAGACAAAGCCAGCCCTTTTTGTACTGCTAGTCCTTGAGAATCTGGGTCACGGAGAACCAGAAGCTGGACCCCGAGGGGTCCAGGCTTTGGAAAATACAGGAAATCTCTTCCTTCTATTTTATCTATTTACTTATATTCCTCTTATTTATAAATGATCTCCACTGTCCAGAATCGGCATTTTGGTCTAATAAAGAAAATAGTTTTGTCCATGAATGGAAAGAAAAATCAGCTAGGAATGTTCCTATTGTGGCCCCTGACATAGCTGGAGCAAAGGAGGGCCTTGGAGGACCAGCCTAATATTGGTGGTGGTGCTATAGCTCCTGGGGAGAGAGAACAGCCACTTCCCCATTAAGAGGGGGCAAGGTTGAACCTCCTAGAAGATGGGAACCAGCTCTGCCTGTTTTTTGTTTTTTTTTTTGTCTACTCCACTCCTTGCACAGTGCCCAGCACACAGTAGGTGCTGACTACTTTACCGTTCATTGGATGAAGGAACAAATGAATGACTTACGGCCATTGTGGCCTTGGAAGCTAGATAGGAAGTCTTTGGGGCTAAGAGATCTGTATTTAAATTTTGGCTCCTAAATCCTGTCAGTGACAACATACCGGGCAAGTTATTTGACCTACTCTTGGCCATTAGTTCTTCAACAATAATGTGTCTCTTTCACTGTTATATTCTCAGTGCCTGAAAAGTAATAGGTGTTCAATAAATACTTTGTGTAAATCAGTTTCCTTGTTTATAAAAGAGGTACCAAGACATCTACCCCGGAGAATTAACTGTTATGAAGATCAAATGTGATAATGTATTTAGAGTTCCTGACACACAAGAAGTGCTGGACAAATATATAGTGACTATTATTTTTGTTGGCAAACATCCCCCTGCCCTCTGTTCCAGTAATCCAGGTAGTTCTAAGATGTGAAGCCAGGACCCAATGCTATGGACTTCTTCCAAGAAGTAGCTGTCTGTGCTCTGTCTTCTCTCTCCTACTCACCTTCTAAGCATCTGAGCTTGCACTCAGAGTTATTCAAGGGATGTCCTGGTCGGGGAGGCCATGATCAGAGAACATTATCCACTTTAGCTCAAGGCTGGAAGTCCAGCGAACAAAAGAAACCAAGGCAGCCTCAGTGCCCAGTCAGTAAGAAGGCAACTGGCTTCCTGGGAGTCAACCCTCTTTCCAACCATAGCCCATATGGGGCCCATAGAAAGAACACAACAGTCTAAGCTCATCCCTCTGAAAGATCCAACACACCAAACTCCAGGTTTCAGAGGGCTTCCTAGTTTCAAAGATTAGGCTTTGTCTTCCTTGAGTTTTTCTTCGGGAAAGATACCAGTGGGGGTTTCCACCTCAGGATTGGACAGTCATGACCTCAGATCTATAGGGGATGTATTGTTCTAGAAGCTTCATGGGAAATCAAAACCTCAGGACCATCTGGAAGCTTCCAAGAAGAGACATCTGTAACTCTGGAGCTTTGTAAGATAAGCCAGGACAATATTCTTTCCAGAATGCCCGAAAAGACAGCCTTGCCTGGAGAATTTTAAAGAGCCATTCGATTTTGTGTTTCAGTACCATGATGACCTGGAGAAAACCCAACAGCAGCACAATTACTTGAAGATCATTCTTCGGTTTCGGTGGGAATGGATTGGCAGCATCTTTTAAGGAAGAGGTAATGATGATACCAGTGTATTTGTGTAGTGTTTTGACATCTCTTATCAATTCTGAATTTATAGTGCCTGCTTTGGTCTTTAAAACAATTCTGTAAATTAGGTAGACCAGGTACTTCCAGTCTTATGTTACAGATGGGAAAACTGATGTTTAGAAGGTCTAGTTGATTATCCAGACTTGCATTTCATTAGATGCAGACCTGAAATTTGCTTCCATCTTCAGTGCTTTTTAATGGACCACCCAGCCTCCCAGCTCCCAGGTGGGTTTGGACTAAGTGGAAGAAACAAAAAAACCAGCATGATAGCAACCTCCCATAACAGAAACAAATAGATTGTTGTAGTTCAAATCTTCCTTGTTAGGAAATGCCGCTTCCAAATGTTTTCAAAAAAAACCCAAAACTAGTATCCTATAGAAGTTAAACTTGAATCACTTTCTTTAAACTTCCAATAATTGCTTTCAAATATGTGACCACCATTTCCCAAGAATTTGTCTTCTGAAATAATATGAAAGAATGCCACTTTTGGAAAACAGTTTTCTCTTAAAAATATATGAAATGTTGTCTCCTATAGTTTGGAACAGTTTGGACCATGATTGACTCTTGGAATGGTTGAGGGGCCCTTCATTTCCAAAATATGTTTCCTAAATTTCAAACATACATACTTGCTTGTAGGCTTTGACACATGTAGAATGAATTTACCTTTAGTTGACTTGATTATTTGAATGAATTATCAGCTGGGTAGTTTGCAAAGTCATGTTATAGTCACACACTTTCACTCAGAAATAATAACTCACAAAGTCGACATCCTCACTTTTGTTTCTCAAGAGATTTAAAAAAATTTTTTTTTAATGTTTTTTATTTATTTCTGAGAGAGAGAGACAGTGTGAGCAGGGAAGGGTCAGAGAGAGGGGGAGACACAGAATCGGAAGCAGGCTCCAGTCTCTGAGCTAGCTGTCAGCCCAGAGCCTGACATGGGGCTCGTACCCACAAACCATGAGATCATAACCTGAGCCGAAGTCGGACACTCAATCAAATGAGCCACCCAGGTGCCCCAAGAGATTTTTTTTAAAAAGTTGACAATAGGAGAATTCCTTTTGTTGGATTAATCATGTATGTATATCTGGAAGGCTTATGGGCTTTGGAATTAGATCTAATTTTGATGCTAAATGTCACTAATTCATTCATTCATTCATTCATTCATCTAAAAAATTATTCTATCTTATATGTCAACTGTTGCTATCTAGGTATACATGATAGTAAGTAAAACTTGTGATTCCTGCACTTGTGGAATTTACAGTCTAGTGGCTTTATTTGCTGTGTGTCTTAGGCAAGTTACAGTACTTCTCTGAGCTGTATTTCAAACTGTAAATTACATGATAATGGATACTAATATACTAAAATGAGTGAAGATATCTTCTTCACAAGACTGTGGTGAAAAAAAATTAAACAGCATAAAGCGCCTGGTTCTTGGCCAGTGGTCAAGTAAATACTGGTATTTGCCCAATTTAATGAAATCAAGGCCAGCAGCAGAGGGCAGTAGAATCCCTGATGACCTCTGTAGTCTTGATAAAATACCTGGAATATGGGTTTTACCCTCAAAATTCTACTCACTGAAACTGCTCTCTCGGATCTCCCATAACTGGTGATCTTAGCTGGCCTTTCTCACGTGTCATCGCCTCCCAGCTCTTGGCAGAGTACTTGTGTTACTGATGTTAGTGATCCTGACCTCCTGCAAGAAAGCCTCCATCCCGGCTTTCGTGGTTCCACCCACTCACTCTGAGTGTTCTTCCTGTGTTCCAGCTCGGTTCCCTCCTCCCCCTTCTCCTCTTCGTGCTCATGAGGACCATCTCAGTGCACATGGCACCCACGTCTTCTTCACCAGCCATGACCTACCTTCTCACTCCAGTCCTGTGCGTCCAACATCCAACTGGCCTGCAGCCAAACAATTCCAGAATAGATTCTGTCATCTTCTCAGAGGGGACTCTGCTGGGAGCCTCACTGGCTTCGCTGGATGACAGTCACAGCGAGAAAATGGCAGCGTTTGCACAGCTCCTGCCATGAGGAGTGAAACTGGTATCTCCTTCTGCTACTACTGGCTCAAGTTGGAAATGAGCCTGCTGGTATGGACCAGGCCTCACAATATTCCATATCAGACTGATATTCCGCACACAGATACCTCATGAGGAAAAGTATATTCGTGCCTCTTCAAATGAGATTTTAGATGAAAGCTCTGTGGATGATTGTCAAAAGGCTCTTGCCATGGGCCTTGTAGATCCAAGACTTAGGTAATAAAGGGGGTTAAGAACACAAGAGTTATAACTGAGCCTGGCCCTGAGACAAAGAGCCTAATTTAGAGTTAAGGAATAGATAAGGGCAGAACTTAAGTTAATACCTACACCTTTTCTAACTGGTGATGTATGGCAGTCCCTTCCCTAAGGCCTACTTTCCACAAACACCCTCCCTTACACCAGCGGCTGGGATGAGGATAGATAAGAGTAGCTAAAACATAAACCCAAAGACAAAGGCCGACACATTTAGGGCCTCCATGGTGTTTTCACATTCAGCATCAAGTCAAAAAAGTTTCCACAAACAGCTTATTAGCCAGCTCGAAAACATTCGTCCTCTTGAGAGCCAGACAGAATGACTCCTAGCCTATCTATATACAACTTAACCTATGTTCTAATCTTAGCATTATTAACTTAGAACAAATATGTATGTCGTCCTGGTTTTCACTAAGAACATCCTGTTATTTCCTTAGTTGTAAGATTTACTCAACCTCACTATGATTGGGGTAATTTTGCAAGGATACTTCCGAAAAACCTGTTTTTGTACACTTTTCAAAGCATCTTATCACAAAGAGTTTTCTATTGTAAAACTTCCTTTTTCAGATGCCATGTTATCGTTTGACCAATAAATAAAGGCACCAAAACCGACGGTGCAGAGATGCCTGCCTGGCGATCAGAAAGAATCTCGGGGCTGGCTGTCTCACTCTCTCTCACTGACACCGTCCATCCTTCAGGGGCCCCTGGACCGGCTGGAGAGGGCCTCAGGCAGGCCTCCTCATCTTACTTTTCTATTTCTATTCATGACGCCACTTACATTCCCAGACACGCCAACTGGAGAATTTTGAATCATTGTGGACCTTCCCTGTCCCTCAGTTCTCACGTCCAAGCAATGATCAAATGCTGTCCATTTGACCAAGCCTCCTGAATCTGCCCAGTCCTTGACTTTCCTGTCACCCTGTGCAGCCTCATACCTCTTACTCAGACTACAGTAACAGCCTCCTAGGTGGGCCCCTGCTCTATCTCTCCATCCCTTCTCACTTCTTGCTACCAGGCTCACTTCGGTTTCTAAGGCTCACCTCTGATCACTTTGCCTCCTTGCTCAAAACCCATTAATCATGCCCCAAAGCGTACAAAGTAATGTCCGAATACCTCAGTCTGGCACATTGGCAACTCTTCACAATCTGATTTCAGCTGACATTTGCCTTATCTCTTTGGGGAACTCTAAGCCCTTCCCCACACTCTTGTAATTTACAGTCCAGTGAGGGAGGTCACCACTAATCGATCATCACGGGAGTGCATCTGTGAATCCTGATGAGGGCTCTGAATGGCAAAAGAGGATACTATCAGATCTTAAAACTGAGAGCCGGGCTTGGCACATTCAAGGAGCTGATGAAAAGTGAAAGAGACATGAACAGAGCAGGTAGTGTGTGGGACATGACTGGGGAGGAGGCAAAGCTGTCCACTAGGGGCTTTAGGGAGGCCCTTAGGTCAATTTTGTTCTTTACCTTAAGAGCAATGGAAGGCCATTGGATGGTTTTAAGTGTTGTGGGCAGGACCAAGCTTGTATTTTTAAAAGCCAATCTTGTGGCCTGTAAGCTCCTTGAGAAGGGCTTTGCCTTTAGCTTTTGGTAACCCTCAGAGTGCCTGAAACAAGGTCTTCTGAGACAAGTGTGCCGTAAGGAGCTGCTAAATGACTACCTGGGAAGAGGAGTGAAAAAGACATGAAGGAAGGAGGGGACATGAAAGAAGAGACTATCAAGAGAGCCTGCTAAATCGATTGGAAAGAGGTGAAAGCCATGTGATGTTCAAGGTATAGGTGGAAAATAATGAGCTACTTTTACACAAGCATCCTAAGCGTGGGCTGCCATTTCACTGCTGCACCACAACCTAGCGGAAAGCCCTGCTGGAATCTGGCTTTGGAATTGCCTTCAGCGGTGTTTATCAGTTACACATCTCAAATCTCATTGTTTTACTGGCCAAACGTGGTACAAACTATTTTTTCATGCCCCTCCCCCAGGCCTGTATATTCTTTTTATATGCCTCTTTATATTGTTTTCTTGGATTATAAATTATATGCCTCTTCATATTGTTTAATTTGGATTATAAACTTCTAGAAGACAGAGACCAGATCTTTTAAATAAACTTTAATAAGAAAGGCAGCTATTAGGAAGCTGGATGCCCTACGGGGCTTCTCCCATTAACTGTGAAGGTGAAGGGTGTAAGTGGAGAGAGCATGAGGGGTTGGTGAGTTTAACGGGGGACCAGGAACAGGGCAGGGGAGCTTCCTTCAAAATACAGACTAATGTGGGGGCTTGACACCTGGGTGGCTCCTTTGGTTAAGCTCTGACTTCAGCTCAGGTCATTATCTCATGGTTCATGATTTCAAGCCCCACATCAGATTCTCTGCTGTCTGGTGGATCCTGCCTCGGATCCTCTGTCCCCCTTTCTCTGCCCCTCCCCTGTTCCAGCGCACATGCTCACTCGCGCGCGCGCGCTCTCTCTCTCTCTCTCTCTCTCAAAAATAAATAAACATTGGGGCACCTGAGTGGCTCAGTCAGTTGAGTGTCTTACTTCAGCTCAGGTCATGATCTTGAAGTCTGTGAGTTCGGGCCCTGCATTCGACTCTGTGCTGACAGCTCAGAGCCTGGAGCCTGCTTCAGAGTCTGTCTCCCTCTCTCTCTGCCCCTCCCTCGATCCTGCTTTGTCTCTCTCTCTCTTTCTCAAAAACAAATAAACATTAAAAATAAATAGACATTTAGAAAAATATATATATATATATATCAGTGTGGAAAAATAGCTTTCATAAGTAGAATGTGGAGTAGTGATTCAAGCGTGGGCTCTGGAATCAGAATGCCTGCATTTAAATGCAGACCCTATTACTAGCTCAGGGGCCTTGGGCAAGTGATTTAAACTCCCTGTGCCTTGGTTTTTTTGATCTGTAAAGTGGGCTGATAATGCTACCTATCTCCTGTGGTTGTTTAAAGATTAAGGACAGAAGGTGCCCAGGACAGGCCTGGCCCATGGGGAACACTCAGTACTTCTCAGCTGGTTTTTCTATTACTGATCATAAGCAAAAGGTGCCCGTGTTTGTGCTTCATCCAATTTTAAGGTCCTTTGTTCTGAAAGATTTGAAATTGCAGTTATGAAGTTTGATGCACATTTTTCATTTATTCTTCTACAGACTTTATTTTGATGGTCCACAGAAATGTAATTAATGTTGTGCAAATATTTTGGTTAGGACTAAACGCTGCCTGCAACATTTAGCACAAAGAACAAAACCTAAGAGTCATCACATTTTGAAAGCTGAATGTGAGAGCTCTGCGGTAACTCCTAACAAGTGAGAGATTTTGAATAAACAGTAATTATGCAGCAAAAACCTAAGTAACAGCTGTTGGGAGTGTGGAAGCAGACAGAGGCTGGAGGTTTGTGTAAGTGAGGGATGGAACCTGGTGAAATAATTTATTATCCAGAACAACAAAATACCAACTCACTGCATATCACTTGAAGGGGAAATTTAAGGGGTGAAAATACTTCCATGTCATCTTGGAACGTTTATTGCCACAATGTTTACTTTTCAAAAGTAGGTGTGAGGTTAGCCAGCTGTGGTTTACTGGTATAATGCACAGTTATGGTAAAACACATGTATATTTATTTGATATGGTCAGAATTTCCAGTCATTTCCTAGCCTGAATATGGCAGCAAGTTTCCATTTCCTCATTGTTTTTATTCAACAGCAATTTTTGAAAGGATTTCAGCACTTCAAGTAAATGAGGAAAGAACAAGGAGCTCAAGAGACAGGGAGAGACAAGACAGACAAAGAGAGTAGGCAAATGGTAAGAGAAAAAAAAACAGTAGAGTTGAGGCCAAGAAGTGTAAAGAGTAGGCAAAAATCTTGCCTCTATCTCTCTATGGTGAGTTTTGGCTGAAATCTCTCTGTATTAAAATTTTGCCCAGTGAGGCATCAAGATGGCCTCTGGCTGGAGACTGAATCATCTTTGCATAATATCGATATGACCTACTTGTGCAGGTACTCAGGGAACAGAGCAAAACCTCCATTCCAGATCCAAGAGGAAGGCCCAGTAAACTTTCCCATCCATGTGCCTAAGGACCCTGACATGGAAAGAGATGATACCACCTTCCCCTGCACAGCTCACTCTCGTTATTCATATTCCTAGAACTGGGAAGCTCATAATCTACTCCTTTGTAACCGCTGTTTATAGAAGTACATTTGTCAGAGCCCAACAGAGCCAGAGACAGTGTGAAAATGAGGGAATTGTAAGTAGATTTGTTTCATGACTCCTTTTCTATAGGAACCTGCCCCATGTGTGCATCCCTAGTATTGGACAACTCCAAAGAAAATCTCCCCTCATCCCTCACTCATCCACCAAGAATTCAAACAGGAAGTGATGGAAGATCCTTCCTCACTGTCCCAATCCATACTCAATGATTATCTTTTTATTATCTAGCTTGGCAAATTTGAAATAAAATGTTTATAGAAAAATAAATAAATGAATAAGTGGTTTCCATTTCCCCTCCAGCTTAAGTTTCAGTAGAATTGAATGGTGAGATGTATGTTCGTGGAGTGGGGACTGAGACATTGCATTTCTTCTAAGATAAGCAGTAGATAAGTAAAGTTTTATTTTTTGCACCATTTTAGAGATGAATAAAAACAAGACTAAGAGATTTCTAGAAGAGTCAGAAACAGAATGTTCATTCTTAGCCCATTGCTCTATTTTATAAATCAACCCCATGGTTGAAATTTTGACTGAAATTGCCTGATTCAAATGAAGAAGCCCCATGCCTACTCAGTATAAGAGATAAAGAAGAAGAAAAGAAGGACTACATTATTCACTATCTCGGTTCCATTTTCCCAGTTCAAAGCCAGAGACTGGTAGTTCAGGTAGAAGGGATGTGCGGGGCCAAACCTGTACCCTCTGAACACTCAACAAATTAGCTGAAGGGTGTCTGTACCGAGCTGTCATGAGGCCAAGCAGGAACTGTTACCACAGACCGGGCGGGGTTTGATTTATTCACTTGTTTACAGAGCAAAAACAAGTTGAGCAAAACTAAGGCAGACTTATGGGTCCTTGGCCAGCCAGGATCATGTGCCTGTCATATTTACTCAGCTCATATTACTGAGAATGCACTAAAGTTTATACAGTACAGAGTGTTTTAAATGTTTTCCCTGAAGTGATAAACTGCAGACATTCTTAGCTACCAGTGTATTTGGATAGCGGATTTCAAATATAAGTGCAAGAAAAATAGCAAGCAATTGGTTTTTCAATGAAAAAAACTTGTGATTAGCAACAGGTAAAATCATGCCTGTTGGTTTTTTAAAAAGCTCTTTCTTTGGTATTCTGTAGTTTTGTTAAAATATGTCTGAGGATGGGTTTGCAAATGGTTGTGTTTCTTGAATCTACAGATCTGTATCTTTCATCAATTTTGTAAAATTCTCCACCATTATCTATTCAAATATTCTCTTTCCTCCATTTTCTCAATGTTTTCCTTCTGTAAAATTAGATCTGTGTGGGACGTCTCCTTTTGTCCTTCATGTCTTTTAATGTTTTTGTATTTGCCGTCCTTTCATCCTTCTGGACTGACTTAGGATGATTTCCTCAGATTGGTCTCCTAGTTCGTGAATTCTCTTTTTGTCTGCGACTTGTCTATTTTTAACATGCCCATTCAGTTGTTAAAGATATATTTATTCCACAGTCTTAAAATTTTGAGAAAACTTTTGTTTTTAAATATAGTATTAGAATAAGTTGCCAAAATAGTACAGAGAGTTCATGTATACCCACTTTTGGCTTGCCCCAGTGGTGACCTAATTACTGCATTACTGAAGCCAAAAAATTGATTTGCACAATATTATCAATGACACTACAGATTTTACAAGTCTTTGTCTTCCTTCTATGACTTTTATCACCAGTGTAGATTCATACAACCACTGCCACAATTAACGTGCAGAAATGTTCCATCACCACAGTGGAGTGCCTTCAGACTGCTTCTTTATAGTCACACCTGCTTACACCTTGTCTTAACTCTGGATAACCACTGATCCATTCTCCCTCTCTATAACTTTGTCATTTTGAGAACTTCATCCAATTTGTGACCCTTTGAGACTGACTTTTTTTCACTCAGTGTAATGTCTTTAAGATCCATCCAAATTGTGTGTCTCAGTTGTTTGTTTAGAAAGCTCTTTATGTATTCTAGCTATAAGTCCCTTATTAGATATGTGATATTCACCTACTTTCACCTCCAATAAGCTTTAGCTTTTATTGCCATATTTTTCATTTCTAAAAGTCCTATTTGGTTCAGTTTTCAAGGTCTGCCAGATCTTTTTTTCAGTGACTCTTGTACTTTTTCTGTGTAAGACCTTCTTTTATATATTTAATCCTATAAATTCTTTTTAAAAATCATTTCTAGGGGCGCCTGGGTGGCTCAGTCGGTTGAGCGATTGACTTCAGCTCAGGTCATGATCTCGCGGTCCGTGGGTCTGAGCACCACATAGGGCTCTGTGGTGACAGCTCAGAGCCTGGAGCCTGCTTTGGATTCTGTATCTCCCTCTCTCTCTGCCCCTTCCCCCAGTCACACTCCGTCTCTCTCTGTCTCTCAAAAATGAATAAATGTGAAAAAAAATTAAAAATCCACTTCTATTCAAGAATTACAGTATTTAAAGTGCTAATACTACCTTCTGTACTATACACATAACTTTTGGTGACTTTTTCATAGTATTGTTTCCTCATATGTTTTACAGTTTTAGATTATGAACTTGCCTTCACTGGCATTTAACCTCTGGAAATCCCTACGGAGACCTTGTGAAGGGGATGTTCTTCAAGAGAGGTTTTGCATTTGTTCTTGTAAGTTACTCCAAGAGCATCACCAGCTAAGCACTACTTTTTGTGCTATTACCAGAACTTAGAGTTTCCTAGATCTTGCCCATGACACGAATTTGAACGTCAGGTAGTTAGGTGGCTATAAACCCTCAGGGATATCTATCTACCTTTTCATTTCAAAAACCCCTACCCAAAACCAATAGATTTTTTAAAAATTATTTTTAAATCCTGCACTGGTTCATCCTGGCATCCTGTTGTGATTTCAGTTCCAACTTCCTATCTCTAGGGCTTAAGGCTTTATCTCCTGTTCCTACACAGGGATTAGTATCCAAACCCCTTCCCTGCAGCAGCTGAAGTTTCAAGTCTCCTGTTGACTTCACTGAGTTTCATTTTCCTCATTATTTTTTGATTTCTCAAAATCTGGTGATTTCTCTTACTTTATTGTGAGCTCACTTCTTCACTTAAAATGGATTTCATTTAAAAATAGTATATTTATAAATATTTATTATATTTTATCCAGTGTTCCTCATGTTTAACAGTGGGAGATTTTCAAACTAGATGAATATTTTCCCCATTAGCTGCTCATAACAAATTTTACAAAACCATCTACTGGCTCCTTTAGTAAAACAATGCTAGTATTTATGATGGAGATATAAGTTTCTGCATGACCTTGGAAATAAACATTGCTTGAGAGTGCAATTATGAGGTCCTAGCTCTCACCATGAATGTCATATCTGCAGAGAAGACTTCCTTAATCAACTTCCAGCCCAGATCACATCTACTTCTTGCTGTAGTTCAGCCTCTTCAAAACACTCACACTATCTTATTTGTTTGGTTCTTAAGATATATTTAGTATAAATCTCTTCCTGCTGGAATGAGGTTAACCATCAGGTCAGTATATAGGGATAGAAAATAAGCTTACCCATCTAAGCAGCCACCAAAATATTGGTGATGTGGACACATGGAGTGTGACATAAGTGGCCAGAGATACACATATGGAATGTAATTTCAAGGAAGAAAATGGAAATTTAGTAAAATAGTATCCCATTTGAAAGAAGCATAAACATAAAAAGTGAAAGAGGGGAACCTGGGTGGCTCAATTAGTTAAGCAATCAGTTAAGCATCTGACCTTGGCTCAGGTCATGATCTTATGGCTCGTGGCTTCGAGCCCTACATCGCGCTCTGTGCTGACAGCTCAGAGCCTGGAGCCTGCTTCAGATTCTGTCTCCCTCTCTCTTCCCCTCCCCTGTTCACACTCTGTCTCTGTCTCTCAAAAATAAACATTAAAAAAAATTCTTTTAATGAAAGAATGATTGCCTTCATATTCTAGAAAAAGATGTCTGAGAGGGAGAATTTGGCAGTGTTTCTCCAGCTCTAGTCAAGGTGGAGGAAATCTGGTCTGGGGCATATAAGAATTATTTCCTGTACTTTCTGTGGCCCAAATGAAAATGCAGTTGGGATCATCCCTTTGATCTGATTTCACAGACTGAGAGCAAGTGACTGTCTGATTAAAAGTGTCCAGGTGTCGTGCAAGTGTTCTGCATGGCAAACATGGACATTTTGACCTCTGAGAAGGACTACCCCTCCTTGTAACTAGTGAGCAGGCATTTTAGTTTATAAATAAGTTTCCTATGAGCTTTGTAAGCAGATCAGTCCCAACCAGCCCAGTAAAACATCAAGTTCAATGTCAGTCAAGCTGAAGATCACACTGAAGCTTGGTCAGGGCAACAAACCAGCCTCCAAGACCCGTTCTGCCCCAGAGCCCATCCCTGGGCTGGCACCGTCAAACGACCCAAAGAGCTTTTAAAAATATTGATTCCTGGTCACCACCCCAAACTTTCTTGATTGAGAATGGGTATGAGGTAGGGAGAAGGAGAAAAGAATCTGTGTTTTCAACAAGCTCTTATGATTCTTATTCAGCAGACATGGCAAACACTGCCCTAGATCATTTTCTTTTTCATCCCTTTGTAACTGGAATATCCATCTTTTTTTTTTTCTTCCCTGTCCCAAAATAATGACTCTGATTGCAGAGGACTTAATTGAGTTTAATGCTATCTCCACTACTGTAGGCTTAATCATTCCACAGGTATTTGCAATTTGAAGTAAGGTCTTCTCAGTGCAAACAAATCTGCAGCATTAGGGCTGCCTCATTTCTTTGGAGCAAGGAGGAAGATCAAGTTCAATTCTAATGCTCTTTCACTCACCCGTCTGCAACCCTCTCCCATTCTGGTGTTTCCTGTTGCTCCAAACCACAAAAATATATGTTCCAAGGTGCTAGCTGCAGCTGCAGGAACCTGGCTGTCTCTGTGTGTGATTTCAGTGGCCCTTGAAGATTCCCTAGAAGACAGACACAGTGTATTACTCAGGGTCCTGTGCCTCTTCCAGTTGCTCTTTCTGCAGGGAGCACTCACTTCTCCTTGTGAGCCTTGGAGTGCTAGGATTCAGGATTCCTGTTACTTGAGTCGGGGACAGGGGAGAAGGGATTTTGATATCTTAACTTCTGCTAACTATTATTCAAGTAGGAAAAGAGAAAGAGAATTAATGGGATGGAAAGACTGAACAAGAAATCAAATATGCCTTTCACGCGAGAAACAGTTAATACTCTTCTTCGAACGGCTGCTTTGGAGAATGCTTTTCACCAAATTAACTTCTTTCCTGGAATTCACCTACTGATAGGTTTTAATTTGATCTTGAAATAAGCTAAGTGGAAAGACAAAGAGAAGCATAGGTTACTGACAGTCCAGAAGGCCCGAGTGTTTGCCATAAAATCTCTTACCCCAAGATCAGGGTTAGGATTAGAAAGTATAATTCTCAGCATTAAATTTCATTATCAGTTAAATGTGAGGTTTGTAGCAACCCCCGGGCTGCAAAGAATCAATTCCATTCTTCAGTTTTATTCAACAAGTATTTGTTGGCTGTGTAATTTGTGCAGAGTAGTTTTGATGATAAAGCCTGCAGATTTCACAAGAGCTAGGCCTATCTCGAGAGCGTTATCTATGCACCGTGACAGTGAAGTCTAGGAACTTACATGACAGCTCATATCACCTCAAGTGACAAGTACTTGGTGACCACGTTGATGTGTCTGGCATCCTGCAGGGCTTATGGTGGCATTCTCAGGGCTTGAGATGGGTCACCACTAAGTGCTTTCTCTCAGTGCCTCTGATGAAGGTTATGGAGGCCACAGTGCAATGAGCTGTGAAAGGACTGTATGATTCCTTCATAGAGAAGCTTGTGAGAGGAGTCATGTTCATTAGACAGGCTTTCACCTGCCAGGTATTTGCAACTGAGCACTTTTATGTATAGATGGGCCATCTTGCGTGAAGTTAGCAACAAATTTCTCAAATATTCTCTGTTGAATATCTTCCCTTTAATATATTCCGATATGGCACCAATTCTTGTTGTTGTTGTTTTTTTTAGTTTATTTATTTATTCTGAGAGAGAAAGGAAGAGAGAGAGAATCCCAAGCAGGCTCTGCACTAGCAGAGCAGAGCCCCACACAAGGCTGGAACTCAGGAACCATGAGATTATGACCTGAGCTGAAATCAAGAGTGAGATGTAACTAACTGAGCCACCCAGGTGCCCCTGGCTCCAATTCTTCTCTATTTTCAGAAAAAAATTAAGCATTTAAACATCCCATTAGAGAGACTGTGAGGGGTAGCTGGAAGCAAAGAGTTGAAGCTACTATTTCTCTTTTCCTCTTAATTCCAAAAGCATCATGAGCAAATGCATAATGATCCATCACTCGGCACTGCATTGGACACATTACAAAATGCATATCTATATATCTGTTGATGCAAATTGGACAAAATTTCAGAATCTCTAAAGGCAAGAAAGAGAGTTTTATTCAAGCCCAAGTTAGGATAGCCACCCGAGATATAAAATCTTCACCAAGAAGAGAGTGCTCCTGTAAAGGAACATCTGGTGTAGGGTTATATACATATTTTACATAATTTATATAAAAGTTACAAATTATTAGACAACATTTCAGAAAGTTGCAGACCTTCTCTTAAGTTTGGAGTAATGCAAGGCTGTATGACTTTAACCTCATGGGATCCAGGGAACTTTCTTACTTCTTCTTACCTTTCATGCTCAGAATGGTTCTTTTGGTAATTTTCTTTAACAAAGCAGATGTACAATGTGTGCTCAGGGTAGACACAGAGCCCATGCTTTGAGATGTTGCCAAGGCATTTTGACCTTGGTAAATGTTAAAGTATAGCTTCCCTGGGAGCTCAAGAGCAGGGGTGAGGAACATGAAAAGTTGAAAATGTCCTTTATCACATCTATATCTATTCAGAAATAGCCTCTGAACTCTAACATATCTCAATCTGGCAGATATATGAAAGAAGAGTACCTACAAAGATTTTACAAATGAAAAGAACTATGTAGCAAAAAATGCAAAGGCGCTATTCAGAAATGTTGCACCCGTGTGACCAGGAGACCTGACAGACCAATCACATACTAGGGGAGGCAGGCTTAGGTGTAATCCTGGATTATATGAGCACCAGATGGCGAAATGTGTGGAGATCAAGCTGGGAAGGTGAAATGTTCTGGGTGCATCAAAGTAGTCTCTTGGAAAGAACAGACCTTGAATTTGGTGGTGCACAATGAGAATATGTCTTGGCAAAGTGTTGAACAGAGGCCATTTTAAGAAGTGAGTGCAAGGGAAGATGAGGGCGTGGACGACCAGGGTGTTAAGCTAAGGCATTACTGGAATATAAGAAACTGGAGAAAACTGGATTTATTGGCTCTCCTCTCAGGGAAAGCACTTTGTATGTTTGGAAGAAATATTTTGATAAGCTTCTTGGGATAGAGAGGAGAGATTAAGGGCCTTGTAAGCATGTTTATGTTCAAGTAACAACACAACAATTATGTTCTTGTTATATTAAACTTCCTATTTAGCTGCAGGGCCTTTGTTTTGCTAATTGGGCCTGGCCTCCTATGGCCCTCCTCTTTGTTCTTCATATCCATCCAACCCTATTCCAGAGCTCAGCCACCCTAAGTAAATGTTAAACAGATGACTAGAGGATATTGGTGTGAATATGAGAGCCAGTCCAGAATGCCACGGCAAAGATCAGGGAGCTCTGGCCAAAGTCAGGGAGCTCAGATGGTATACGGGCAAGCAGAAAGGTTGCCTGTGGAAAAGAGAACTAAACACAATGAAGAGAGAGGTACACGGGCATCATGGCTTGCTAGAGAGAGCACCACATTTATAATCAAAATACCTGGGCTCCGGTCAAACTCTGTCACTAACTACTCATATACTCTTAAGCAATTGGTTGACTTTTTATTCATCTTAATGTCATTGGGAGTTAGAATAGGGCTACGGGGCTGGAGACACATAAATATTTATTGACTATATGAGCAAATGAATGAGTAAATGAATGACAGCTTCAACTTTCAGTTTCTTCAACTGCAAGATAGAGATAAATAAAACTTCCTACATTAGGGTCCTTTCTTTCTTCCTTAGACCGAAGGAGAGCATGCATATAAACGTGCTTTGGAAACCATAAAGCATCCTCTAAACTCCAATGATTTTATAGTCAGACTAGTTGTAATGGTAGTTCTAGAGGTGTAAAATGTGCCCATTGTTAATGTTGAATGTGTATCTAAGTTGATAGGGATTCTAGAGTTCTGCAACCCCTGCTTTGAAGTCAGAGTGAAGAGGACCCATGCCCTGGCCTTCCGAAAGTTGGGGACCACTGAATTGGTGTCCTGGAGAATCCTACAGTTCAGTCTACCTCCTGTCTTTCTCCTTTATTCTTCGCACAGAACACTTCATTTCTGATACTTCGGGTTACCAAATGGGTGGGATTTTTTTCACACCATGCAATTCTCCAAGATAGTAGCTGGGTGTCCTACAATTTAACTCAATTCTGACCCTATATACCTGGAGATACTGTCCAATCCTGAAGCTTAAGGACAGAGTCCCCCAAGGTTGCCTCCACTCCAGTTCAGATGCCAGTCTCAAGCCCAGATTGTCACCTGGGCTTCTGATCGAATAACTATAAATTAGAGGTTCCCATGACTCCCTCCTCAAGTTCAGTTCATTTGCTGGAGCAGCTCACAGAGCTCAGAGGAACACTTATGTTTACCAATTGATTAAGGGATATGATAAAGGATGCAGATGAACAGCCAGGTGGAGAGATACATAGAGCGAAGTCTGGGGGAGTCCTGAGCACAGAAGCTTCTGTGTCTGTAGAGCTGGGGCGTGTCACTCTCCCAGTATGTGGTGCACCAACCTGGAAGCGCTCCAAACTCCACACTATATGAGTTTTTATGGAGGCTTTATCGCAGAGGCATGATTAATTCTTATCTCCATTTTTCAGCCCCTCTTCCCTCTCAAGACAATGGGGGGCGGGGCAGAGCTGAACATTCCAGGTGGCTTGGTCTTTCTGGTGACCAGTCTCCATTCAGGAGGCCAGCCAGAGTCACCTCAGAACAAAAGACATTCCTGTCACCCAGGAAATTACAAGGAGCCCTATGTCAGGAACCAAGGGCAGAGACCAAATATTAGAACAAGAGACACTCCTAGTGTTTATATCACTGAGGAAATTACAAGGGCTCAGGAGCTCTGTGCCAGTAACTGGGGACAGAGACCAATATGTATATTTTATCTTATCTCACAATCTGAAACCATGGCCAGTATTTTGCTAATTCCTGGCAAAATGGGGAAAATAAGGATGCTATAATATATTTTTAATAAAGCTATTTACGTGCAAATTTGAAGAACATCTTTTTTTCTGAGAGTATGTTTTTCTTTATTTTGGTGTCATTTTAAAAATGAGATTGTGGCAGTAGGAGATATTTATGTGGAATGTCCTTATCTAGTAAATCGTAAGATGGCAATTCTATGTCACTGCCTCAATATATCTTTCCATTTATTCCCTGAAATTTTGTTTATGCAGAAGACCCTTAAGTTCAGCAGCTGCTACCTCAAGAGAGTTCTGGAAGGATGGACACAGAGGAATTTGGGGTTCTTACATCAGTGCTATTTTCTGGTCCTTCAACCCGCTAAAATTCGGCAGTCATACAGTTAAAAACTCTATAGGTAAAAATAAACCAGGAGAAGCTTTTTTTTTGGAAAGTTGTTCTAAAGAAACAGTGAGATACAAACAAAACAAAACAAAACAAAAAACCTGGTTTTTGAAGTTTTTGTTGAGGCTTTGACAACTCTTATTAACAAAATAGATGACTAAGAAGTTTACATTTAAGCCAAACGGAAGCAGTAGCTGAAATATGAATAGATAAAATTATTTATGACCTTTTCAATGTTGGTTTAATTGCCAGAGAAATGAGATGCCTTTTTTAACTTGGCTGTTTTGGCATTTTCCATCACTCTGCCTTTTTCTCAGATAATCTTTTAAAGACTGGTGTTGACCAGATTGGTGTAGGTTTTGACCAGATTGGTATCAAATTACATTTTGACTTTGATATCTGAGTCAATCCACAAATCAAAATTGAAGTATAAAAGAGGCCGTTAAGAATTTGGAGATAAAGTTACCTTTTAATGTTCATAACAGTTTAAATTAAATTTAGTACATGGATAGAAGTTCTAGAAGTGTTTATATGCATCATCCTCAAATCACTTGTCCTCAAATCATCCTCAAATCATTTTTAAAGCATTCTATTAGTTCCAGCTCTTATGCCTCCTAATTCTTCTTTATGGTAGTTTGTCTCTTCATGTGGTTTGTAATCCTTGATTATGAACTCATCCTTAGAAAAGTGGGTTTTTTCCCCCTCCTGACAGGTCCTATGACCTGGGGCTTGTTGAATTGTCTCTAAGGAGTAATTTGACATTTGCATCTACTGAAGCCCTCGGGTTTTCAATGTTCCTATACCACTTCTTCATTTCATTTCTCAGTTTGGGGTTCTGATGCTATGCACATAGTATAGATGGATTATGATGTGTATGCGTGCAGACCTCAATTTCAATTTTCCTTAAAGACTTTTGCCGATTTGAAACCCAGATAGCAAGCTCAAAGCTTTCCTAGGCTGCCTTGTGAATTTTCACTTGTTATTATTTTTAACGTTTATTTATTCTTGAAAAAGAGACACAGAGTGCGAGCAGGGGAGGGGCAGAGAGAGACACACACACACACACAGAATCTGAAGCAGGCTCCAGGCTCTGAGCTGTCATCACAGTGTCTGACATGGGGCTCTAACCCATGAACCATGAGATCATGACCTGAGTCAAAGTTGGATGCTTAACTGACTGAGCCACTTGGGCACCCCTTCACTCGTTATTTTTATATGACCTTTTGTCACCATTGAGCTACCATTTATTGAGTGCTTATTCTGTACCAGAGCTTTTGCAGACACTATTCTACACTCTTCTACTAGAGCTTTTGCAGACCACTCTACTTCATCCACTGGGCAATTATCAGTAAGTTCCATCCATTTCTTGCATCTCTCCTTATCAATAACTGAAAGGCATTTTTACTTCAGGCAATTATAAGCATAACAAAAGGATTTGCTGAGAATGGCTGAACCCACATTTTGGAATTATGTCTGTACCCTAACAGTCTTCTCTTATGGTATATAATATCGCTCCGACACTAATACCCATTTATTTTCCACCAGGATTTAGGGGAAACCAGGAGTCACTGGAACCAGGTGTCATACTGTTTGAGCTCAGGTCGTCCTTTTTGTTGTAGTTATTCCTTGTCTATCTTGGCCCCTACTTCCATGACTCATGCTGTTCCATCTAGATCCACTTCATACTGATCATTTTAGCATCGGAATGTATGTATGTAATTTGCAGAGAGTTTTTAGTTTTTCTCACTGCAATTGCTCAAAATTTAAGTACTAGAGTACATCATATGATTGGCCATTTTCCCAAACTTACTGTTCCTCTCCTCAAGGAATTCCTCTGCCCAGAATTCCTCTCCCCAGAGCCCCACTTTAACCCTTCTGTCTGACAAACTCCTCTATGCCTTTCTCCAGACCCAATTCAAACGCATCCTCATTTGTGATGCCCACCCTTACCCCCCAGCCATTTCATTCTTCCTCCGTACTCCCAAATCACCTTCTGCATAATCATGCCTAATTATTTGCACATATGCTTATTTTTCCCATCATATATGAGCATCTATGAAAGAAGGGGGAGTGTTTATTAATTTTTTTTGTCTTTCCAAACAAGAGCTCCTGGCACACAACAGGTGGTAAATGATTGGGAAGTAAATGAATAAAGGTTAAAGGCTTTTTATTTATTTATTTTTAAATATAATTTATTGTCAAATTGGCTAACATACAGTATGTAAAGTGTGCTCTTGGTTTTTGGGGTAGATGCCCATGACTCATTGCTGACATACAACACCTAGTGTTCATCCCAACAAGTACCCTCCTCAGTGCCCGGCACCCATTTTCCCCTCTTGCCCACCTCCTCATCCACCTTCAGTTTGTTCTCTGTATTTGAGTCTCTTATGACTTGAAAGACTTTTTATTTAATCAACTGTACTTTTATTCTTGAGTAATTTCCATCTTTTTTTTTTTTTTAAGAGAGAGAGAGAGCACATGTGCACATGGAAGAGAGGGGGCAGAGGAGAGGGAAAGAGATTCTTAAGCAGGATCCACGCTCAGCTCAGAGCCCGAGTCGGGGCTCAATCCCATGACCCTGGGATCATGACCTAAGCCTAAATCAGTCAACCAACTGAGTCACCCAGATGCCCCTTTTTTTTTTGCTTTTATACAAATATGTGTAATATAGGAAATACCAAGGACATTTCTATTCTACCATGTCACTGCTAATGACTTTTGCAAAATGTCTATGAATGCCTTCTACAAAACTACCTTCTGAAACTGTGGTGAAGAGAGTTTTATAGAATTTATCCATCTGGATAAAGGTCCTGGTTGGGCTGTTTTATAGTCTCATGTTCATGACTTGTGGGTAAACTCATAAGAACTTACGTGATCCCAGCCAAAGGCAGGAGCAGCCATATTTAGAGCCTCTAGGTTATACACGTCATCCCAGGAGTGCTGGACTCTGGCTGCACTTCCAGCTTGTAAATACCTAATCACGTCAAACATGTGGAAAGTTCGAGGACCAAGCCACTGCACACAGCTCTTTCCAGTACATGGGTCACAGCTGAAAAGCTGTCCAAATAGCAGAACAGTGGCCTGGAAGTCTGCCCTCCAGAGGTTCAGGGCATGTGGACAGACTCACAGAAACAAATGACTAGATATAGAAGAAAGGCTAGATTCTGATTTTTGCTTTATAAGTTAAGCAAATTGGACACAGTAACAATAGTCAGATTCTATTGGGTTCACTCCCAGCAAACCAGACTTTTGTGGCTCTGCACTGCTTCACAGGGCTCCATTCCTTTTTCAAGATGTTCGCATCCTGGAAATGGGCTTTCATCCTGATCAGGTAAAGAGAATGGCTAGTGACTTGGCACCATAACTCTTGCCTGTAAGAACACGAATCAGGGCTCCACATTTTCCTTACATGTATCTTTGTTTTGGATTATTTGAGGCTGAATCCACATCTTGGCCACTCGTCCCTCCACTGTCCTACTTTTTCTTGATAAGAAGAGAGTAAAAAGTAGATGGGCTATGAGTTATGTTGTTGGTGATAAGGGCCTGTCTGCATTGTTTTCTCTCTTTTTACAGTTTGATCTGACATTCTCAGTCATTCGGCAGAACTGTAAACTGGTAGTTTGAAGGAGCTTGTACAGCTCTTCTCTCAGATTGTCCTTTCACCTCTGATAGAATGCTTCCTGGCCGTGGGACTAACCATCGAGAAAGACAACATAGCCCGTGGGATGTGGCTGGTTTGGGAGGTTGTTGAGTCCTGATGCTCTGATTTGGTGTTATATGTTCTTGTCCTCTCTCAACCTAAGTGATTGAATTTGCGAAACGGGCTAATAAAGCATTCAATTCAGGTTGACAGTAGGCTAGGATTGCACTGCCACCGTGTCAGCAAGGACAAGGTGTAGCTGCAACACTGCCAAGACCCAGCACCTCCTAAAGTGACTCAGCTAAGAAGGCAGTCCCGGGAGGGCAGCCTAAATTGTCCCTGAAAGACACAGAGGTGATGGAGGCTGATTTTCCATCAAGCTGCTGGGGCAGGGAGCAGGGGAACCCCTCCCTCAGGGGCTACTCAGGAAGCAGGAGGAAGTAATGCGCAGGTTCTGAGATGATGGCTCCAATTTGGGACCTGATGTTCAGGATTTCTGTGACTATCAGCAAGGTACTTCATGTTTTTAAGCTTCATTTTCTTCATCTGTGAATTGAAACATTAAAAATCTATTTGGAGATTTGATGGGAAGCTTAAAGTAATGGAGTGAATGCATGACAAGAGTTTAACAATAGGCTTAATATGTAGCAAATCCTTAAAAATGATAGCTTAAAGCAAACAAGTAGTTGGAAGATAGAGTTTGGGGAGATGGATCCATTCCTGGTAGAATCCCAGTCTATAAGGGGACAGATGAGAGGGACAGGCTCTCTGTTTGCAATGGGTACTAGTGAAAGCCAACAAGTACAGCCTAACCACTGGGGTACAGCTTCAGGCTCTATTCTTAAGGTGGCCATGCTGTTGGACAGTATCAGGATGTGGATATCAGGCATCATCTGGAAATTCTCAGAGACCTGTCTCTTGTACTATGTGATAGGGTGCCTGAGACTTTGCATGGGAGAGTGTTATGCTGGTTGGTCTGTCGGAGTGTCCATGATGCATCCCTACCACCCACCCCTCCGGTTCTCAGGGTGAGTTTCATGTTTAACGTTTAGGTGGGGACTGAATACCTCAGAAGTGACTTAGAGCTTGAGGAAATCGGAGCAGCTGATACTTCCCCTCATTGCTCACAACTTGCATTGACTGAAAACTACTGCCATATAAGGCTCTCCATGACCTGGCTTCTCCTCATATTTTTAGCCAGGCACTTCTTCACAATTTAAGCTTTGATGATATCCCCATTTATACCATGTTGATTTATGCCTCCATATCTTTGTTCTTTCCAAACCTTCAGCCTGAAATGCTTTCCCTGCATTTCTTCACCTGGACAGCTTCCAACATTCTTCAAGGCTCAGCTGAGTAATCACTTCCTCCAGGATGCCTTCTCTGAGTCCATGGGATAAAAACTGCAACCAATTAATTAGCACTCACCTGAGTACCAGACAAATGGAATAAGCATTCTATACTTTGCATCATGTAATACTTCAACAACCCTGGGGAAACAGAACCTGAAAAAGTTGAGTGGCCTGCCCATGGTCTACTTCAGCAGCTAAGATACATTGGAGTCTGGATTTTAAATTAGAGTTAGATCTGCTAAACTCAAAACAGACCATCAAAACTGATGGTCTCTAATCACTATGATGTGTTGCCTCCCTGCACGTGCCTTCTTCAAAATTCCTACAATCCTCTTTGCAATTTTTCTCTAATCATGTGAAATGGGAATCCTTCACTTCTCTGTTAACTCCTACTAACAGAAGGAAATTCCTCCAGGACGAAAGTTCTCTGTATCTAGTTCTTCATCTCATACTTCACGTGGAGTGTTCCTTCAGTAAAGGCTAAAGGCCTTGTGAAATAAATCAAAGTGTACAAAATTTATTTTTTAAATGGTGATGGAGAGAAAGACATGGGTTTGGAGAAGCTTCTCATCTAGCAGGGAACAGGAAATTATCAACAAGCAAGGAAATTCAATAGGAAAAAAGAAAGTGCTAAGACAAATGGTGCTCAAAAGCTAGATAAATGGATGGGAAAAAAGCAAACTTTAACCCTTACCTCACACTATATGCAAAAGTTAATCCAACATATCTCTGAACATAAAAGCTGAAAATATAAGGCTTCTAGAAGGAAACCTAAAAGAGTATCTTTGCACTATGTATTAGGCAAAGATTTCTCAGGACAAAAAAAGCACTAAATTACCAAAGAAGTTATATTGGATTTAAGAAAAATATAATCATGAAGTGCCTGGGTGGCTCAGTTGCTTATGCATCTGACTCTTGGTTTCAGCTTAGGTCATGATCTCATGGTTTTGTGAGTTTGAGCCCCACATAGGGCTGCAGTAGGGAACTGCTTGGACTTCTCTCTCTCCTTCTCTCTCTCTGCCCCTCCTCCACTTACACATGCTGTCTCCCTCTCTTCCTCTCTCCCTCAAAATAAATAAATAAACTTTAATTTTTTTTAAAGAAAAGCGACAAAGAATTATATAATTAAGTGATGAAAAGATAAAGATAAGCAACCCAATTTTTAAAAATAGGCAAAAGACTTGACTAGGCACTTCACAGAGGAAGATTTAAAAAAGACTAAAAAAGAACTAACTAAATACATAGCATGACATTTAAAAAACTATTAGGTAGGGGCGCCTGGGTGGCTTAGTCGGTTAAGCGTCCGACTTTTGCTTAGGTCATGATCTCGCGGTTTGTGGGTTCGAGCCCCGTGTCGGGCTTTGTGCTGACTGCCAGCTCAGAGCCTGGAGCCAATTTCAGAGTCTGTGTCTCCCTCTCTCTCTGACCATCCCCTGCTCATGCTATCTCTCTCTCTTTCCTAGAAATAAATAAAAAATATTAAAAAAAAATAAAAAGACTAATAAGTACAGGGAAGATGATCAAGTTCATTAAATTAATTCAAACTGAAACCACAAAGGTTTCACATCCATGAGAATGGCTAAAATGAAAAAATAAAACTGCTAATACTAAATGTTGGCAAGAATGTGGAGCAAAGAACTAGAACTCACACACTGCTGGCACAGCCATTTTGGAAAATTATTTGTAAATTTCTTACAAATTTAGATATTTGCATTATGATCCAGAAATTCTGCTCTTGGGTATTTACCCCAGACAGATGAAAACAAAAATCTATAAAGCTACTTGTTTCTGGAAGCTAATTCATTATAGCCCCAAACTGAAAACAATTGAAATGTCCATCAAGAAGAGAATAGATAAACAAATTGTGGTATATCCACTCAATGGAATACTACTCAGCAATAGAAAAGAACAGACTGCTGTCACATACAACATGGATGAGTCTCAAAAATGTTATTTGAACCGAAAGCAGACAATCACAAAAGAGTGAATTCTACATGATGCTATGTGTATGAAATTCTGATACTGGCAACACGAATCTATGATAATAAAAATCAGAGTAAGTGTTGCTATTGGTGGCAGGTTTGGGCTGAGAAAGGGTATGAAGAAACTTTCTGGAGTGATGGAAATGTTCTAGATCTTGATCAGGCTAGTGACTACCCAGGTGTATTTATTTGTCAAAATTCAGAACTGTACTCTTAATCTATTTTTAAAAAGAGTTTTAGTTCAAAGGAAGAAATAGAACCACTGTGTTTTGTTCAGGTCACACTTGAAATACATGTTCAGTTTTGAACACATCTTAAAAGCAGTATGTCAAACTATGGGATGCCAAGATGAAGAAGAGTCTGGAAGCCAAGATGCAATAAGAAAAGTACGGAACAGGGGAGGTACAGGCTGGAGAGAAGAAAAAGAGGGTGTTGTCCTATCTAATCCTTGGGAGGACAGTTGTGTGGCAGAATGCCTACATCTATTAACCGGGTTCCTAAAGGGAATAACCAGAACCAGGGGGTGAAAATTACAAAGAGGAAAATTTTTTAGATAGCAGGAAATGAGGCTGCAAAGCAAGACAAAGCTTGGACAGTCATCAGAAGTTTGTTGACAGAGCGTAGACAAAAGGCCGGTACAGGCCTGGACCACATGTGCTGTGGGTGTGGAGACCGGAAGGGAAAGTGGATGTGAGAAACAGCAGGAAGTAGAGTGGGACATGTGACACATGTGTGTGTGTGTTTGTGTGTGATATACAAGGGAGAGCAGTGAATAGAGAATGACTCTCCCATTTTTCCAAAAAAGACACCATTTATATTGGTCTGTGTCATAGAATCTTTCGAATCTGGAAATTGTTTTAAAAAACATTAGACCTTAAAATTGTGCCATTATGTCTGACTAAGCACTTGAAATGGATTTTAAAGAAAATGCGACTGAGTCACAGAGCTATTGGAGACAGGAAGCAGAAGCTGAACCACCCACCTGCCTAACCTTTAAAGGCACCAAGATAAGCTGTTGTCCTTCAACCTCATCCTCGCACCCCATTTCAATTTCCGGCACTTACCTCACCTGAACGTTTTCTTATTTATTTATTTTAAACTTTATATTGTCTGTCTCAGTCCACTGGAATATAAATGTCTGAAGAGCAAGGATGTTGTGGTCTTAGTCACGGCTAGTGCCCCAGCTCCTAGAGTCCTGCGGGTCACAAGAAGATGCTCCATCAATAGCTGAAGGCTGAGTGGCAGTTCAAGCCAGAGCTGATTTGGGGATGGCTTACTGGTTGGCGATTATGAATGGGAACTGCAGAAACACGTGCCAGGATACATTAGCCATTTGCAGAAGCTGTGAGCATTTCAGATGTGTGTTTCCTTAAATCCGACACTCATAATACCCTGGTGGCACGAATGCCTTGTGCCAACGCGGGTCCTCTTGGCCTCACTCCCGCTCCAGCTGCTATTTGCCCAGACAGGTTCCAGACACGCTTCCGTGCAGACGGCTGCTGCAAGCACACTTCTCTTTCCTGCCTGGAGCTTCGCCGATGCCAGCGTGTGACATGGTGTCAGGAACCTTCCGGGCGTCTCATGTATGTGCAACTCAGGAGCACGAGCACTACAGGAACACCCGTGATCAAAGTGGGGCAGGAGTCAATGGAAAAACACTTCCCCCTTTTGTAATCAGGACGAGTAGCTGTGAGATGCTGCTTTGCATGAGGTTCCTCAGAAAGTGCAGCAGGTGAGCTCAAGCAGCAGGCACGCCATCATGGGAGCCAGCTTGATAATGCACCCTTCTGTCGGCACTCCTTCCTCCCTGCATCCTCGGTCCACATTGCCCTTCTTCGCTCCTCCCTGGGACCATTTCCCAAATGCACTATCTGCACCTATTCATTCGTCTCAGGCTCTGCTTTCTGGGACACCCGGGCAAAGACAACAATCTGATTTTTATTACCTTGAGTCTGAAAGTGCTTTCTTGTTTTAGGAAAACCACCTGGATATGTAGGTCAGAAACTTCTGGCAACAAGAAGGACATGTTAAAATCCTCAGATGCCCTTTAACTCTTGGGGCCCCTTGGTAGGTGCTGAGGCAAACGAGATAGCATGTGGCCCTTGTGTGAAGGCAGCATCCCCAGGGGCCTCGGCAAGTCTGATGGGCAATGGCAAATCCTCCTTGAGAAGAGCAGCCAAGGGCAGAAGCGTCCTCAGATGTGAAGGAAGAGTGCCCGGCTGGGGGGCAGGGGCCGGGGCAGCTGCCTGGGAGGCAGCTGATGGGCTAGAGCGGAGGATGGGGTGGAAACTTTTCACATCTCCTGCAACTCAGGGACTTCGGTGAGGGGAGGTCCTTTGCAGAGAGACCTCGGGGCTGGAGAAAGGTCAGTGACTAACTAGCAAAGGGTCTTCTGTGATGGGATCTGTATCTCATGCCCTGGCCACTTTTTTTCTTTTTAGGGAGGTAAAATGTGCATCACATAAAATTAGCACTGTACAATTCATTGGCTATTAGTAATTCACATGTCGTGCAACCCTCAACCTCTATCTGGTTCCCAAGCATTTTCCTCTCCCTTCAAGGAAATCTTGTCCCCATTAAACAGTTACACCCTCTTCCTAGCCCCCGACTACTGCTGACCTGCTTTCTGTCTCTATGGAGCGACCCATTCTGGATATTTCCTATTAAAGGGTCTCAAACAGTATGTGACCTTTCATCTCTGGCTTCTTTCACTAAGCATAACATCTTCGAGGTTCATCCACGTAGCATGTGTCAGACCTTCACTCCTCTTTAAGGCTGTGTAGTGCACCTTTATATGGATGTATACATATATAATCACATTTTGTTTATCTGTTCACTGATGATGGACATTTGGGGGTGTTTCTGCCCTTCATCTGTTGTGGTGAGTGCTGCTATGATCATTCGCATACAAGCATGTGTTTGAGCCCCTGTGTTCAATTCTTTCACGAATATGCCTAGAAGTGGATTGCTAGTCATCCATCTCCATTACAAGGATCCTTTTCCCGATGCTCCTGTTTGAGCACTACCCCCGCCCCCCCACCGACTCTATCTGCCAATTGGCTTAAGGAGAAAATCAATAACCACTTTTAACTAAAGATCTATGGAAGGGTTTAAGATGCTCCCCCGCCCCCGCATACATGTGGTTTGGCCAAAGCTAAAGAAGCTGGCATTGGGGAGATGTGAGGGGCTGGCCTGAGTGTTTCCCTATACCCCTTTTGTTTACAGTGAGGCTCTTAGCCTTACTGCGCACTCACTCAGATGGGTTGGATGAATCTGGCTGTGGCCGAGCCCTGTGTACGTGTGTTAAGTACGAGCCCTAGTACCTGATTTAGGTGCATATATGAAATCATGAGGACAAGCCAGCAGTGTTCCGGGGCCCTTATTTTCATATTCCCTGTGGGAAGTCTTTCAGCTGGGTGACTGCTTCTTTACGTTGGTTACCATGTAAGCATTATTTGGAACAAATCTTGAAAATTAGAAAAAAAAAAAAAGAAGGGGATTTGATACCAACCAAGCTGAGGGCCACTTCTCTGAGTTAAAACATACCACCCGTACTGTCACGGCCTGGGTTGGAGTTGAAGGCTTTCCGTTTTCCCCCACGTGAAAGCCCTGTCGGCTGAATTTGGAATGATCTCACTGTGGCGGTTTTAAGACATTAAGCCACCGTTGGCTTTGATTAGTACTAGTTCTAAGAAATGGATGCTTTTTTAGACAACAAATGTCCCTGAGTTCTATTTTGGCAATGTTGTAGTCTGGGAAGTTAAGCACGTGCCTGTGTCTATATGTTAGTGGGGGAAGAACCGGTTGTCAACATTGAGACAAGAAATACCCATTTAAAGCCACGCGCACAGGGACACCCCGTCCATGAAAAACTATCTGTGGACGGCCAAGTCTTGTTCTGTCACACTTGACCTTTTAATTCAACTGAAGAGCTGTTACTTCCTGCTCACAAAGGTGTCCAAGTGCCCCTGTGCGAGACAGACGTCTCACTTCCTGGGCGGCAGTGTCCCAGCTTCTGTGGACGCTCAAAGCCCCCCAGCCCCTGCCTCCACCCTCACACCCAACCCCCAACCATCTCAGACTCACGTTTTCCTTGTGGAGGTCACTGACAATGGGGCAATTAAGCAGGCAGATCTGCTGAGGTATTTAAGTTTCTGTCCATAAATCTGGTGGGAACCTTGCACAGGGCCTGCTTTAATTATATTCTTTCAGAATCCCAAGGTCAACAGGAACAACCCTTTGGGAGCCAGCTTGCTATTATGATTTTTTAACTCTCCTCTTCATCAACCTGACAACGTGTTTTAACTGGTGATGGCTTTCATAAGAAAGCTGAATTTGCATCTTGGGGTTCCATACATATTTTAGCAATGTATGCAGAAGGAAAACTGCAAGGAAGCATCTAGAATTTTAGCACCCAGAACTTAAGGGAAAAAAAGCAAATGTTCCAAGGAAAACCAAGATTTAAAGTCTACTGTTCCAGACAAGGTTTCTCTTTCCATCTCATCTCCACAAATAGTATTCTCATAGCACCTAACAGTTGATAAACCGCCTTCATTCACCCAGTAACACACAGTGGAATCCTCTCCCAAAAATGTTTTTGCTAAAATGATGCTGACATCATTATGATTAGTGTTTTAGTGCCCACTGTACAGATGGAAAAATTGAGGATTACTAGGAAGTAGAGCAGGGTCAACAACATAGATTCAGAATCCTGGAGAATCAGAGCTAAGATTGAATTCTGGCCACACCCCCATCAAGTTACTTTATTTCTTTTTGCTCAGTTTTGAGGGGCGCCTGGGTGGCTCAGTCGGTTAAGCATCCGACTTCAGCTCAGGTCATGATCTCAGGGGTCATGGGTTCAAGCCCCACGTCGGGCTCTGTGCTGACAACTAGCTCAGAGCCTGGAGACTGCTTCGGAGTCTGTGTCTCCCTCTCTCTCTGATCCTCCCCTGCTCACACTGTCTTATCTCTCTCTCAAAAATAAATAAAACATTAAAAAAATAAAAATAAAATGGACCTAATGAAACCTTAGTAATTCAATTTTATGGTTGCTGAGAAGGATTAAGTGAGTTTGTGTATGTATTTAACTTAGCAAGGAGCATTCAAAAAGGGGTCCTTTGGCTCTCTCTGCTGTGACGGGTTTTAAATTTGTTAGCTTCTCAGATTATGTTCCTATCTATTAGTGCTCATTAAGGTTAGGCTACAACTGGATGGCTCAATTGAGCATCTGACTCTTGCTTTCTGCTCAGGTCATGATTCTGGGTTATGGGATCAAACCCCATGTTGGACTCCGTGCTGAGCATGGAGCCTTCCTAACTTAAGATTCTCTTTCTCTCTGCCCCTCTCCCCTGCACTCTCTCTCTCTCTCAAAAAAAATTAAAACAACAACAAAAGTGAGGCTACAAAATTAAGTGCATCTGATCACCACCCATTTCATTGGAAAATCTTTATAAAATTCAGTTTTCTTTTTGCAAAAATGATGCTGACAGTAGTTTCAATCTCATGGGCATAGGGATGTCATGAAGATAAAGTGAAATATTAAACACAGGGGCTGGCACGTGATATTTAGCGGCTTTTGTTAAAACTACCATTATTACTAATTAACATACTATTTAATGTCTATTATTATTTGTACTTTTACTTAAGGTTTAAAATCTAGGGGTGCCCAGGTGGCTCAGTCAGTTAAGCGTCCGACTTCGGCTCAGGTCATGATCTTACGGTTCATGGGTACTGGCCCCGCTTTGGGCTCTGTGCTGACAGCTAGCTCAGAGCCTGGAGCCTGTTTCAGATTCTGTATCTCTCTCTCTCTCTGACCCTCCCCTGCTCACGCTGTCTCTCTCTCTCTCTCTCTCTCAGAAATAAATAAAACATTAAAAAAAAATTTTTTTTAAGGTTTAAAATCTATACTATTTTTTTGGCTATTCAACCCTTATTAAAGAAAGGAAAAAAATTGTCAGCCTTTACTTTTTATAAGAAGAGCTCATAAGAATAATTTTTCTTCAACCATATCCATTTATTTTCCGTTTTTAGACTTGACCATTGACTTAGCTGTGCCATGTACATCGAAAGCCATGTACTAAAGAGCAAAGTATCCTAGAATGGCATCAGGTGACCTATGTTCTAATCCCCAATCCAGCACTAATTACTGTGTGACCTTGGGCAAGTCACTGGACCTTTTCTGTGCCTGTTTCTTCATCAACTGAACAAGAGGATTAACCTAAGTCTCTTTTAGCATTAAGATTATATGTTTCAAATCACTCTCTAGGTGTCGATATATGTATTAGCTTTCCATCATAACTATTTTTATTATTTAAAACCACTTTTTATTGGGGCACCTGGGTGGCTCAGGCAGTTGGGCAGCCGACTTCGGCTCAGGTCATGATTTCACGGTTTGTGTGTTCAAGCCCCGTGTCTGGCTCTGTGCTGACAGCTAGCTCAGAGCCTGGAGCCTGTTTCAGATTGTGTCTCCCTCTCTCTCTGACCCTCCCCTTCTCACGTTGTCTCTCTCTCCCAGAAATAAATAAAATGTTAACAAAAAACAAAAACAAAAACAATTTGTACTTAGTTCAGCTGAGCCTTTATTTTTACTTTGCTAGAAGATAATGCACAGAGTTCTTCAGGGGGTTAACAGCAGAGATCAAATTAGGAACCACAGATCTTGGCCTTCTGGGGCCTTCTGCCTCTGGTTTAGCTCAGATATTACCCCTGCATATCCATCAGAACCTAAGGTCCTACTAAAGACTTCACTGATCCTGCAGAAATGCTGGAAGGCAGTGGGGTGAGGTATAACTCCATCTTTCCAGCTCTCAAGGATGACCTTGCCATTCTTTTATCCAAATGCCTCTGTGTTACTTTGGACATTTTCCAAAAATGGCTCATAATTTCTCTTACCTTACACACATATGATGAAAATAAAAAGAATTGTTAAATTCTGCCTGGCTTGTAGCTATATGACATTTAACATCTCCAGTGCCTTTAAAACGCTTAAATTTGGGATCTGCCAAGTGTTTTTGCCCTATGATTGAGAGTCTAGATTTCCCTTTATTACTTCATACTTAGATTTTCAAAAGCTCGCTGACTCTCTCATCTTTATCACATTAGCAAAGTCTGAAAGACTTAATGAAGGGCTTTTAAAATTTGAAGAAGTTTAGGTAAAACTAAAGTAGCAAAAATGAATATGTATTTTTTTCAGTTTACTTATTTTGAGAGAGAGAGAGAGAGCACAAGCAGGGGAGGGGCAGAGAGAGAATCCCAAGCAGGCTCCACACTGTCAGCATGGAGCCTGATGTGGGCCTCGAACTCCCAAACCATGAGATCATGACCTGAGCTGAAACCAAGAGTCAGATGCTCAACCGATTGGAGCCACCCAGGTACCCCATGAATACATATATTGAAAAGTTCCTCCATATGATTCTGTTTCACAGATTAATCTGAGAATCATTTCCTACTGACAACACAGCAAAATTGAAAGCCTGGTGCTCCAGAGCACAAACTCTGCACAAAATGAGTGCATATATGAAAATCTATCTCATTGAAGAATACTTATATAAGTAAATGACGGGAAGGAGAGCAATAAGACAGTGACTAGAAGAAACCATCAGGCTAGGGCTGTGGCTTCCTTTTTGCTTTTTCTGGGACAGAAGATGTTTGAACCTCTGCGATGTGAAGACAGGGTGGGAAGGAGGGGGAGGGAGAAGCAAGGAGTATGGAGCAGTGCACAGAGCAGGGAGCTGGGGGTCAGGAATGAGTTGGGAGAGAGAGTTACTTCACCTTTCTTGCCTGTTTTGCATCAGTCGAGTAGGGGCAGTGACCCCTGTCTGAGTGGGCTGGTTTGAGCATTAGATTCTAGAGGAGAATGTAGGCAGCACATTCAGTACTGTGCCAGACCTCTAGTAGGCGCAGATAAGCTGGAGCTGTTGCTGTTGACAACTGGTGGACAGGGGTCGTCCTCAGGATGTGGAAGGAAATGTTCAGGGCTGGTGGAAGCTGGCTCTCCCAGGGCGGGGCAGGGGTGGGGGTGGGGTAGTCAGCTTCCCATCGAGAAAGGCAGGAGCTGGCAAGAACAGGTGCCAATATGAGGGAGGCAATTGGACTTGAACAGACCCCTCTCTGAGCCCCGCTGCCCGGCTCGGCCGCTGTCAGGTGACAGGTCATTGACACCCCTGGTGCGGAAGTGAAACATCTTGTGGGCATGACTCTCATTTTACTGTAGTCTGTTTCCTCCATGTTGTGTCTGCTCTTTAGAAAAATTCAGAATGAAAGGTAAAAACATATATTTGAGGGTACAAATCCAGATTTGTACCACTGCTGACTACAGAATCTAGTGTTGTGCTCAAATCCAGATCATTCTTGTGGCTGTTTTAGAACTTTAGCTTATGGTCAGAACACCCTGCCTGGGAGCAATGTGTTGTTCACCACCAAAAGCACCAAAAGCCTCTGACTCCTTGGTCAATAAAGTAGAGCACAGACAATGTAGGGTGGCTAGGAGGGCATGGCTCAAACACGGGCGAATTTCTCAGAATGTCTTGGCTAATCAAGAGGTCATGTGCCCTCTATCAAAGTGCTCCTTATTCTCTCTTGGTCTCCGAGCTCCCTACAGACCAGGGAATGTGGTGGCACACTGCCTGTGAGGAGCAGATGAGTGATCTATGCCACATCTCTTACTTCCCGGGGCAGACAAGTAGCTATCTGAAGATGTCCAACATGGTGGGTATGCTCCCAGCTGCCAACGGCCCAACCTGAAGTGCAACCATGTACACCCAGGCCCAAGAAAAGGGAGCTTCCAAAGTCACTGACAAGTGACAAAGATATCTAATGGTGATCAGGGCATTTATGACACTACCCCCCCCCCACCCCACAGCTTCACCCATCACCTCTGGTAAAATGGAGTGTGCACTGACCCCCTTTCAGAAGAACAACTGGGCCTATCATATCATTCCTTTGTGCCATTTCTTCTGTGTCACAGTTTAGAAAAGAGAATTGGATTCAGCCTTTGGGACCCTCATATCTTTCCTTACAGTGTCTGCTCTAGAGGTATTGCCCATTGTCAGTTTAAGAGTTTAGGAGACTGTGTTGAGGGTTTTTTTTTGTTGTTGTTGTTGTTGTTGTTGTTGTTTTTTGAGGGAGGGAAATAAATCTTAGCAAGAAGTGATGTGACAGTAATGTAGTAACAGGGTTCAATTGATTAAATTACTCACGGAAGTTTCCCACTCGTACCAGGAAGGGATTTGTACCTAATTCAGGGTGGGATGTGAGTCACTGTGAGTCATGAACCACATAACCTCATAGAATTCCTCGGGTTGGAATCATATCACTTTATCAACAGGAAAGGTGTCTGCCTGTGTCTGTCTCTGTTTCTCTCTCGACAGATTATATCTAGCTGCCAATCATCCCAGGTGAAGAAATACAGTCATGCTGTAGATGGTCTAAAGTGGCAAATAATTTAAAAAATGTCTGTTCCCTTTGCCTTCAAACACTGAGTGCTTATTTGGGAGGGGCTGAGACTGCCCTGTCAAAGAGCATTCAGACAGAGGAAATCTCTAGAGCAAATGCTTTAAAGGGAGAATGAATTTAGCATGTATGAGAAATAGTGTCAGTGTGGCCGCAGCAGAATGGATGGAAAGAGAAGGTGCGGGTGAGGGTACAGAAGTAGGCAAGGGCACACTCCTGCCAGGGTAGGGGAGTGATTATGGGGGCGGGAGGAGAGAAGAGCAGAGAGAAAAGTAAGATGATGGCAGTCCCAAAACAAGACAAAGGGGCTTGGACTAGGGTGGTAGGAGTCGAGATGGAGAGAGGGGTGGATATGGGGTAAGTTTTGAGATGCAGTTGAGAGGCCAGACCATGGGTAAAATGATAGTGGTGGGGAGGGGGTTGCAAAAAAAAGAACAATCCAGGATAACTCCCAAAGGCACATCTGGGAAGCAGGCCTTTTTAGGGGAAGGGGTGGGAGAGCGCGATCGAAGAGTCTTGTTTTGGCCACATGAGGCATGGAGTGACCGCTAGCCGTCTCTAAGTGGTGATGTCCTGTAGGAAGCTGGATATGTAAGCGTGGGATTTCTCAAGGAGGTCAAGGCTGGTGATAAATATTTGGGCATTATTGGCATCCAGATGGCGGTGAAGCCTTAAGACTAGATAAGGAATCACCTCGGGAGAGAATGGAAGGAGAGGGGGAAAGGGAAGACCAGGAGGATCAGACAAAGTCCGCTGAGGAGAAGCCAAGGAGGAGGAAGCAGGGGAGAGAGTGTCAGGGACACCGAGAGGAGAATGTTTCAAGGAGGAGACAGAGGCAGCTGTGATGAGCACTGCACACGGGCCAAGGAAGACGGTTCCAGACAAGGGTTCCCGGATTATGCCACATGAAGACCATTGGTGACCTAGACAAAGACAGAGGCTGCCTGTAGAGAGTTTGGGGACAGAAAAATGGCTGAAGCACATAACGGGACACAGAAGTCGAAACAGGGCTATAGAAACTCTTTCTAAAATATTGCATTATCTTGTTTAAACTGTCATAATATGAAGGAGGCGTTGTTTTCACCCCATTTAAAGATCAGAATATGGAGACTTGGGCTCATGAGGTCACTAAGGGTTGGAATGGTCTTTGACTCAGTTTGAGTTCCTTGCCACTCTTACTGCCTCTGCACTCCACCCCACCCTCTAATCCCACAGCGCCTGGGGCAAGAATTAGCCACATAGGGTCACCTAAAGGAAGAGAGAAAACAACTGAAGGGAAATTTCTCTGTGGAATGGCGGTAACCAGGGCCTACAGAGGGAGGGATGAGGTCACCGCGCCAGCAGAGATATAGGCTGTGCCATTGCTCTTGCAGTCTTTCTTCCAGCAGCTCCACATCAGCCCATTTGTCACCCCCTCATCTTAAACAAACTGCCCCACAGTCTAAAAGAACGACAGCTACATTCCAGAGGATCCAATTTTGCCTTGTAGAGTATAGACATCCATGACACAGGCCTTGAAATAGCCCAGCAGGGGGGATGATTGAAACCCCAGGGGCTGCGCCTTTATATATAGCCTTGAAACAATAGCATTAAATCTTACTAATGCAACACCTCCCACCTAAGCTATCCCATAAGAAAGGAAAGAAATCTGGACAGAGTGAGGTCCTCAACAGGGACAAGAAGTAGGCCAGAGATCAGCACTTTATCTCAGAAGGAATTACAGCCACATTCTTTCTCTGTAAAAACTGTTGCACAGGAGACATGAGGCTCATTCTTCTGTAAAAGGTGAGCCCAAAAACCATGTCAGAGAAGTCTCATCTTCTTGGACTGAGTTTTCTTTTCTTTGTTTTTTTGTAAGTTTATTTATTTATTTTGAGAGAGAGAGTGTGTATGTGCACACAAGAGAGACAGCGAGCATGAGCAGAAGGAGAGCAGAAAGGGAGGAGAGAGAATCCCAAGTAGGCTCCATCCTGTCAGCCCAGCGTCCAAGCCAGGGCTTGATCTCACGACCATGAGATCATGACTTGAGTCAAAATCAAGAGTTGGATGCGTAATCAACTGAGCTACCCAGGTGCCCCTGGACTGAGTTTTCTTAAATATAAAACGAGGAGAAAAGACTCAATATCTGGTTTTGGATATTTGTTTACCCCTAAGCACAGGCTCCTTTTCTGAAACTGAAATTCACACGGTGCTCCAGTAAATTTATGTCAGTGTGAAGGGCATGCACTACTCACACCAAACCAAGGAGGGTCTTGGAATATATTCTTACACGTTTAAGTTCAAAATCCAGCACCATTCCACCTGAAATAAAGGGCCATTTACAGTGAGTGTGGCTTCACATACAAGGTAAGCAGCTTCAGATGGAACAGGAAAGACAAACACTTTTGAGCACAGTAATAGTAGGGTCTCGTGTACCCCAAGTAGCAAGGCCCACAGCCAAGTTTAGAGGAGAAAGGCTGTTCTACAAAGGCATAGGGTGTGCTGAGAGGAACAATAGCCTCCTTTGATCTGGAGCTGCCTGGCTTACTTGTGCTGTCCTAAGCAAGATTATTCCCCAACTCACCTCCCCCAGAATGGTTCTTTCTAACAGGAGGCTGATCTGGAGAAGGGGTCCTAGTTCACCTCTACCTGCAAAGCTCAGAGAAGAATCATAGAGGACCCACAGCCAATTTGAGGGCAAGTTACCAGAAACCAAGATCAGAACCTCATCCTCCTCATTTATTTCTAAATTAAGAGGGACAGCAAGTCCCAGAGTAAGGACATGAAGGAGTAAAGGAAGGAGAGATCCTCTTCTGGAAAGAAGTGATGTTGGGAGTGAGGTGACACCCAGGGAGCCTCTCTCTGCAGAGGGAAGGGACTGGAAGGACCATCTTTGGCAAAGTAAAGAACATCTGGGCTTGAGCTCAAGAGAGGGTCATCTTAATCCTGTCTCCTCCCTGACACCTGCCTGGCCTTTTAGTAAAGACCATGGTCTTGCCAGTTTGGTCTGGAGGAGGCCTGGAAGGCAGGCTACACAGGGAAGGTACAGGTTTTGTACCAGTTCTCAGGAGGGGCTCAAAAGGAGCTGGCACTGCATGGGCACCGCTCCCTCTGCCCGCTCTGTCATATGGAATCACAAGCAGACTCCCCACTCAATCGTAGCAGCAAAGAAGGAAGTACGTACTTGGAGATGAAGAGGAGGGCCTTGCCACTCTGGAGTGAACTCTGGTTGAATCATAGATGGGGAAGCCTTGAACCTTGCTTGTGTGGCCAAGCAGACTCTAGAAGGCTTACAGGCAGCAAACTGGAGGCCTACGGGAGGCAGGGCTGTCAGGAGCGGAAACAGCATGGTGGTTAAGCATGGACTTTGGAGCCCCAGATGCCAAAATGCAAGTCTCAACTCAGTCACTTCGGACTCTGTGACCTAAGACCACTTCCTTGGCCTCTCTAGGCTTCTGTGCTCACTAATAAGAGAGAGATAAAACTACTTCACAGGGTTGGTTAGGATTGAAGGAGTGTATCTATAAATGAGTTCGAATGTAAAGTGCTTACAAGAGCGCATGGCAGGAGTGAGCTGGCATTGCACTGTCTTTTATTGTCTTGAGGCTGCATAGCAAGTGCATCGCTGAGATTTTATGTCTAGAGAGGTCAAAGGTCCTCCCAAGCTGCTACGTGTTTCTCCTATGGTTCTTGCCTCCCATCTGCTCTCCTAGGGGACCCCATAAAGATCCTTTGTGATTTCCCAGAGCTTTGCAAAATCAAGTTTGAAAAGAACTACACTGGGAGATCTTTAGTGTCCCATTCAGGCTTAAGGGCCTATGCGTGAGCAAGAATACTTCCAGAAAGTAGCTTAGTCTAGGGGCACCTGGGTGGCTCAGTCGGTTAAGTGTCCGACTTCAGCTCAGGTCATGATCTCATGGTTCTTCGTGGGTTCTGGGTTCGAGCTCAGAGCCTGGAGCCTGTTTCAGATTCTGTGGCTCCCTCTCTCTCTGACCCTCCTCTGTTCACATTGTCTCTCTCTCTCTCACACCAATAAATAAAACATTAACAAAATAAAAAAGAAAGTAGCTTAGTCTAAACCACCTACTTTGAAGGCAAAGTGTGCCCTTTGGGTTCCTCAACAAAAAAGCCACATCCAGCACCAGGCTTAAGGTAAATGGTGTTTTCCAAACTTCCCTGAGTCCCTATTTAGTCCCCTTCTGACTTGTCCCAAAGCACCCTGGCCACCCCCATGCCTCAGTTGTCCTGAGCACCCATGTGGGCGTCCCCAGAGCATCCTAGTTTCCTTTCTTCTAGTGCTGGGAATCCTGTTCCTCTTCTCCCAGCTTGCAGCCGCAGTGGCCAGGGCCGGTTCAAACCTTGGATTAATCTCCCACGAACAGGCTCCCTCACATCTAACGTCCCTCAAATGTCTCCTTCCCAAGCAGGCCATACAGTCTGCTCTGATTAAAGTGTCACATCCACTCCCACCTCCAAAGGAAGGTATAGCCAGGTTGAGATCACAAGGGCCTTTTTTCCTTAGATGTGGTGGCATCCCTGACCTTGAAAGAGTATGGTGATCCTCTTTGCTCTTGTGAATATTAAAATGCCACCAAACCCCTCCAGCATTAAGTGGATTTAGAGCCTCTATTTGAAAACCCATCTAATAGGAGAAGAAACACAAAAAAAGAAACTGTTCCTGAGGTTGTAGGGCTTGATCTGAAGCCCACAAACCCCTCCCAGTGCTTCGGCGTCTGCTTCATGATAAAAGTCCTGCAATTAGGCTGCATGTGTGAATCACCTGCGGAGCTTTGAAAACCCTCTGATGGTGCTTGCTTCGGCAGCACATATACTGAAAACCTTCTGATGCCTGGTCATAAGTCTGTGGTTGGGGGAAGCCTGGGCACCAGGGTCTTTTCAACTCCCCAAGTAATCAAATGTGCAGCCAAGATTAAGAACCACAGACCTACTGATTAAAAAGTGCTGATGTGACTCTTAGAAATCATTTGTTCTTCTGAGGTTGGCCTGTGCAGTTTTCCAAAGCACTCCAGGGGCTTCTAATGTGCAGCCACCGTGGAGAGAATCATTGCTTTGACCAGTGGTTCTCAAAGTGCGGTCCCCAGTCTGGCAGCGTCAGCATCACCTGGAAACTTGTTAAAAAAGCAATTTCTCCGAGTCCACCCCCGGAAGACTGGCTCAAACTTTGATCTGTGGTGGAAAGCATTGTTTAGCAGGGGAGACACACCATATATGTATTTACAACTTGCCACACATCCCTGTCTATGCTTTTCTTTCTTTTTTTTTAATATTTTTATTTATTTCTAGGAGAGAGAGAGAGAGACAGCATGAGGAGGGGAGGGTCAGAGAGAGAGGGAGATACAGACTCTGAGGCTCCAGGCTCTGAGCTGGCAGTCAGCACAGAGCCTGACGCGGGGCTTGAACCCACGAACAGCGAGATCATGACCTAAGCAAAAGTCGGACGCTTAACAGACTAAGCCACCCAAGCGCCCCTCTATGCTTTTCAATAAATAGAAATATAGGGGTACTCAATTGAGATGCCCCCTTCCTCTTTTTTACCGGGAAGAGACCTGCTTTATCATTCGTGACAGGTAAAGGAAGGCTTGGCAGGGGGCAGATTTGTCGCCCACCCACAGACAAGTGAACTGCTTGAGGAGAGCTGAGGAAAAGGTGTAAATGCAGAGGTCTGTGCATCTGGGGTGGGTTTCCTGCTTCTATCGTTTTCCAATTCTGGAACATTTCATCTGCCAAGCCCCTCTAAACATTTAAGTGCATCTGGCATTTTTATGTTTTTAGTGTCACACTGATTTTCTTGGAGCTCCAGCCAGACTTTCCTGGTAACTAGGCAACATTTCCAAACCATGGGTAACAAGAGATTCAAGCCAATGTGTAAAATCCTGGTTTGGGTCTATCTTTTTGCATTATTACCTTTGAGACACTTTGGGAAAAGCTGAGGGAGGAACATGAGGGAAGAAGATACAGAGAACACGCTTGGAGGAAAGCCAGGTAACACTATAAACTCTAAAAGCCAAGTTGACCTGGAGTTTGCCTCTGTGAAAGCCCCATGTAAGGAGGTTGGGGTGGCGGGAAGGAGCCAGAAACTCTGCACAGGACCCTGGTCTCTTCTTTCCTCTATATGATACATATGTTAAGGGACAGTCACAAGAATGACTTCCAGGATAAAATGGACTAAGTTGTATTAAGATACATCCCAAATCTCATGCTTCACAAAATCACAATTAAGCAAAAAACAGTGTTGGTGGCCATTTAGGGGTATGAAACCCCCTTTTGAAGGGCTGCTTGAAGAAATTTTACAAAGCAAAGCCCCTTAAGAGGGCTTTTGACACAAGGAGCTCGAGTGTCAAATGTGCCTGAAAACAATTCTTGAGACGCTTTGGTCCATGGGGCTGCCTGATCATCAGTGAGAAGGCTGGGCCAAGACCACAGAACGTTCTTTTGTCAGAGACACAGCTGTCTTCACAGAGAAGTTCCCACCTTTCCTGATGGTGTGGAAACATGGTCACCTGGGAAATTCCTTCAAATGCAGGCTCTTCAGTCCCTGCCTCAAAGATACTGATTCAGGAGGCATAGGCTAGGACTTCAACCTCCATTTAACAAAATTTCTCACTGATATTGATGCTAAGGGTTTGAAGACCTCCATTTGAGAAGTACTGCTTTATGTGAGTTCTATAGCATTGGCCCCAAACAAAGGATTACCTGACTTATTGGCATTTTGTTGGTGGTCACCCAAGCCATGCCAGTGGGGGATAAAATAGGAGAATCAACATGGGTAACATCATCATGTTGTCACCATCAGGGTCTCTTGTTCTGGCATTTATTTCCCTCCATGCTGGAGCCTTCCTCGAGCTTCTAGGAGCCTTGGAGAGAGTGTCCCCATCTACCTGAGATGATCTACCTGATCTACCTGAGGTCTGCATGTCCTCATTCCTGTTCTGCTCCCCGCAGGGACGCAACCCTGGGAGTCCCCTAAAGGCCATCACAGGCACAGTATCAAGGTATGGGTGGCCATCTGTCTCCCACAGTGACACTGAAGCACGTTTTATGTTGGAGAATCTCTAAATCTTCCAATTTTCATTGGTCTTCAAACCATCAGTGTCAATATCCACAGGAAATAGACTTTATATCCAAAGTGTTTTTTTTAAGGTGAATTTATTTATTTTGAGAGAGAGAGCACACACACAGGTGAATGTGAGCAAGGGAGAAGCAGAGAGAGAGGGAGAGAGAGAATCCCAAGCAGGCTCCATGCTCAGCACACAGCCCAACAGGGGACTTGATCCCATGAACTGTGAGATCATGACCTGAGCCAAAATCAAGAGCCAGACAGACGCTCAACTGACTAAGCCACCCAGGCACCCCTCAAGAGCGGTTTTAAGTTCACATCAAAATTGAGAAGAAACCACAGAATTCCCACACATACCCCATGCCCCCCCTCCAACATGCACAGCCTCCTCAACTATCAACAGCCCTTGCCAGAGAGGTACATTTGCTTCAACCCATGAACCCACATGGACACATTGTTAGCACCCAGAGTACATGGTTTACATGAGGGTTCGCTCTTGGCAAATTGCAAAGTGATCAGAAGCCAGAGGACAGACTTACACAGAGAAGGCGTAAAGCAAAGAAAGGAAACTATTTGATTGGCTATGGCTTCAAGCCATAGCTGGCTACTTGTGACTGGTTGTCCTAAAGCTTTGATTTCATAAACTTAAGGCATTTACAGGCTTAGATTTTGCCATCATGGTATTACAGCCACGTTAGCCTAATGGCTCCTTGTTTAATTAATTTAACACCCCTAATTCCTGACAAAGGGAGAGAGGATCCCAAGCAGGCTTGGTACTGTCAGCACAGAAGCCGACACAGGACTTGAATTCATGAACCGTGAGATTATGACCTGAGCTGAAATTAGGAATCAGATGCTGAGCCACCCAGGTGCCCCATGATTTTTGACTATCTCCATAGATTTGACCTTTTCGGAATGTCATATAGTTGACATCTTACAGTATGCAGCCTTCTCAGATTGGCTGCTTTCACTTAGTAATATGCATTTAGGTTTCCTCCATGTCTTTTCATGGCTTGATAGCCCATTTCTTTTTAGTGCTGAATAGTATTTCATTGTTTAGATGTACCAGTTTATCCACTGAGAGGCTATATACAAATGGGAAATATATAAAAATGGACCAGATCATATATAAAAAAAGAATTTTGACTCATAATCTACTGTAACCTATCCAAGAAGCCAACCTCCCTGTCTACAATAAACAACCCAGGAAGCCAGCCTGCTACGATAGACTTGGGGAAGCTATCTTCAAAGACCATCCACAGAGCAAAACCATAACTTCTGTAACAATCTGCCCAAAGTGACTAGGACTTAAAATGACAGTTTCCCTAATTTTTGTCCCTGCTTCCAATTAAGGACCAGGCAGAAAATGCCAGATATGCACCCATAACCAATTACACAGGATGCCCCAGTTCTAGTTAGCCCACCAATAGCTTCCTCATGCCAATAGCCTCTTATCAAGGAACACCGAAGCCTTTTTTCTTCTGCCTGCTTTAGAGTCTCTGTCACAATGTAAGTGATGGAAGCCATTTCCCTTGGTATAACAAGTTCAGAATAAATCGTCTTTGCTTTTCTCCTTTGGTTGGTTTTCTTTTATTTACACACCATTCACTTACTGAAGGACATCTTGGTTGCTTTCAAGTTCTGG